>NW_009207165.1:0-17254 GCF_000690835.1 Fulmarus glacialis | reverse complement strand
GCCCGGCAGCCAGGGGTGAGGGGAAGAGTGTGAGAAACAACCATGACAGTAACGAGAGGAGAGGAGAGGAGAGGAGGGGGAGGCGGAGGAGGGGCTCCAGGGGCGCCGGCAGGGATCCTCTGCAGTCTCTGGAGAGGCCATGCTGGAGCAGGTATCCACACTGCAGCCATGGAGGAACTCACGCTGGAGCACGTGGATATTTCGTGAAGGAACTGCAGTCTGTGGAGAGCCCAGGCTGGAGCAGGTTTATCCTGAAGGACTGCAACCCATAGGAAGGATTCACGCTGGAGCAGGGGAAGAATGTGAGGAGGAACGAGCGGCAGAGAGGAGCTGTTACGGACTGACCACAACCCCCCAGTCCCCATCCCCCTGTGCCACTTGGGGATTGCAATATATTAAATTACTTTTCCCCAAGCTGAGTCTGTTTTGTCTGTGATGGCAATTGGTGAGTGATCTCCCTGTGTTTTTTTTGACCCATGAGCTTTCCTTTCCTATTTTCTCCCCCTGTCCTGTTGAAGAGGGGGAGTGAGGAAGTGGCTGGGTGGGCATCTGGCAGCCAGCCAAGGTTAACTCACTGCAGTCGTCCATGCTGCATGATACAATACTAGTTTATTCCTGTCTTATTCCTAGTCAGACATTTTCTATCACAAATTTGAGGAGTTTTGTTAAGATGGATTTTGGATTCCTCTGTCATATTTTGCATAATTTAAATATTTGTATCATTGACATTGTATATCACTAGTAAAAGACAAACACTATTACCCAAAGATGTCACTGCATTTTAAATTCTGAATTTATGCCCTAATGGTGAGGTGATTAACTGGAGAAGAAGTAAAAGTTGTGGGCATTTACAGTTCAGTTCTTTTACTAGCACTTTGCATGTGATATTCAAGTTGTATACGTGCTCATATACATTGATTACAGTCTGGCCAAGGACATAACTTAGCATGTGTAGTCTCCAGTTGGAGTTGTGACTCCTACAAATGAACTTATTTGCTGAACAATTCTAGCTGGCAACAAGGTCATGGTAGCAATAATTAATAGGCAAGCCCTGGACACTGAGCTGATAGTAATTAAGAGTGAGCTCTTTCATTAATTTGTTTGTAACATGTTATAGTCTGTACTACTATAAGCTGGTTAAAAAAGAATATAAAGCCCCATGATTTCACATATTCATTTGTAAATCTTCAAAATGAGGGGGGGCAGACTTCAACACTGTGCCAATGCTAGCTTACCATTAATCACGAATTATAGAAGCAGAGCAATTTATGCTGGAAGGGACCTATGAAGGTCATCTGGTCCAACCTTCTGCTCAAGCCAGGGCTAACTGAAATTAGATCAGGCTGTTCAGGGCCATGTCCAGGCAAGATCTGAATACCTCCAAGGTGGAACACCCCACAACCACTTTGGAAAAACCACCTGTGCCAGCATTGACTGCATAGTGATTTTTTCTCCTTATGTCTTATTGGAATTTCAGTTGCTGCAGTTTGTGTTTATTGCCTCTTGGGCTTTCACTATGCAATTCTGAGAAGAGTCTGCCTCCATCCGCTCTGCAATCATCCCTTAGGTAGCTGAAGGCAGCAATTAGACACCCCTACCAGCTTGTCAGCCGCCAGCCAGTACTGGTAGATAGGGTTATTCCATCCCAGATTCAGGACTTTGCACTTGTTGAACTTGGTTGAACTTTATGAGGTTTCTGTCAGGCCATTTCAGTATCTCTTAATGACAAGTACATCCTGTAACTGCAAACTTCCCTCTAGCCATTGACTTGCTTCTACTCTTTTATTCCTCATTTAGTTACTTGTCTTCCTGTTCATTCTCCTTCAGCAGACTTAGCTGTACATGTTTTCTTTTGATTATAATTCTAAAGTTTATTTTTCATTTCCATTTCCTCTATAGACTGATAGGACTCTTGAAAGTTGGATTTGGTTGGTGTGCTACATAACTAAACTGATGAAACGGTGTGATCCATTCAGGAAAAGAATGAGCATTAAACGATGTTACTACCAAATTAGACAGAATTTCCATCTACTGCAAGTTGTGAGTATTAACAGGTCATGAAGAGCCTGCAGCACAGAAATTACTCACTGGAGAAAATAATATAAAATTAAAAATAATAAATCAGATTATTCAATTCTATTGGCAAACAATTTGCAAATAGGAAACTAATTAAATCAGTTGCATGTTATTTTCTAAGCCCTAGTTTTATGATACAGCTTGTGAACTGTATGATAAAACAATTATACCATGATTTAAAAATAGTTTAAATAGTACAAAGGCAAATATTCTATTAATGTGTTCAAAACCAGAGAAATATGGCAACTTACTTAAGTATTGATAATTGATAATGTTTTGAAATTATTACTATAGTCATACTAGTGAAATATGAGTTTAGGTAATTTTTAAAGAAATAGGTCATTTCCATGGTTGAAGCCTCACAGATTCACAGTTTAGTTCGTTTATATTGCATCCACATTTGCAGCTCCACAGGTTTTATAGCCTTATTGGGCTGCTTTTATTTTCTTGTTCAATCAATCTCCAGCACAGGGTGAACAGACTGCTGATATAGAAAGGAGGGGATGTTGTGTTCAGATAATTCCTCTAACACCCAGTCTATCACAACATACCTAAAACCTGACATTCCATTAATAGCTAGCTATCCGTGGGAAAATATTTTGGTTACCCACAAAGACTCGCCCTCCCCCACCAAAATGAAATGAAAATCATCTTTCTTATGGCAGCTGTTTTCAGATGTCTAAGTGATTTGTCCCTTTTACTATGCAGGCTTCCACAAAGGGAGGCAGAAAACCAGATCAATGGATCTGCAGTGAAAGTGCAGAAACAGACTATGAGCTTATTTTTACTATTACATCATAAAAACAAGTTTAAAAGGGAGCTCATACGGAAGCACAACTTCTCAGTATTGCCATATTTTAAAAATCCAAAACCTGCATATTGATTACCTTTAACTTCCAACTGCATGTATTGAGGATGAGGAAGTGGTAATGGTCAGCCAGCTGTCAAACTTCATACAAAATGAAAAACGTGGACCTCATTTACTAAATAAGTTTTCAGAATTTTTAGTAGTTAAAAATATATAATTCTTTGTGTAATCCATTATTTAGTATTGTTTGACCAAGAGTGGCATAATATACATCACTAATATGCTATTCTCTCTTCAAACATCTTCGCATGCATGTTTGACCCAGCAAGACATAACTTGGCAGAGGAGTCGTGACTTAGCAGAGGGCTACATAGTCTTTGTATACACCCTATTTTCACCTGTTTCCAGGATAATACAGCCTGGAGGACTTTCTGAATCTTCAGTTTTCTAGGATGGTATTTCTTATCCTGAGGTTCTTAGACAAGATCACAAAATTTTAAAAGTGCATACAGTATTAAAGATGTAAGTAATGAGTAATTTTCTTTTCTTTAAATTGGACTAGAGATGATGAAAAAACTATGCTGTAGAATACAAAAATGTTGAACAAATTTGCAAAGATCTGTATTTTAGTCAAGTGAAAGGTACGAAGGAACAACATCCCCCCCCAAGTAATTCAGTTTGAGCTAATTAAAAAACCAACCAACCAAACAAGCGAACAAAACCCTCCAAAACCAAACCAAAAACATCCCCTGGTGTCAGGATCATGTAACAAGTATAACTGTTCAGAGGCCTAGGTAAATGTAGGTCTCCACTAGGCTAAGGTATGTCGAAGGTGGGGAGGTAGAGAAGGGAGCTGGACACTGATATCTGCCTTCAGTCCCTAAGCATTCCCTAAATTGGGGCTTTAAGTATACATTGAAATAACAATTGTTGAAAACTCTGAGTTGATGTCTGGTAGGTCTCATCACATTAGAAGATTCACTGATAGTGGGAAGATCTGCTCATGGAGTCATCTGAGGAGATGTTTGCTCTAAGACACTACCCAAGAACTTTCACATACACACTTGACAAGAAATAAGTTTCCTAGGGGTGATCTCTAAACAGATGGGATGTGCAAAACAATACAGTAATGGGTAACTGAATGCAGTTAAGTAACTGATACATTTACTTTATATGGAAGACCATACTGAAACTCTGACAAAGAGTTCTGAGGAGTTTTAGATTCCTGTCACATGAGCTAGTATCTATGCTGTTTTGTGCATTCACAATTTAATTAAATTCTGACTTCCAATAAGCATATAACAAAAAGGAAAAAAAAAAAGCATAAAACCCCCATGGATTTTATACAACCCTTGAAGAGGGTTCAGAAATTCGTATTAAAATTAACTGTTCAATGAAATGATCCAAATGGATTGCTGGGAGCTAATCTGTCTCCATGTTAATTGATCCATATCAGGAAAGTAATTTAAAATGCACTGCTCTTATTAGCAGTTGTAATTCTTCAGACTGGCTTGGTGAAAAAAAAGTTTGCATAGAAAGCAAAGGTGAAATATATTACCTTTCCCACAATTTGGAGGAAGACTTTCTTTTTAAAAAGCAACAATAACAAAACCCCACAAAAAATTCCCAGCACCAACAAAATCATAACTTCCCTGTTTAAGCACATGCAGAAAGATTCCACAGGACAGCATTGAGGTTCCTTTCCAGATCAATCAATACCTTGTCTGACTTTGGGCAGCTGCAGCTCAACATCCACTTACTTTTCCAGCAGTTCCCAACACAGAATCAGAGAATCCTATTTTAAGTCAGAATCAGAGAGATGTGTTTCTTAATAGATTATAATAAAATGTGGGGCAGATTAAGATTATCCAGAAAGGAAATCTGTGGTGAATCCAGTTTACTTCAGCAGAAGTGATCACAGAGCTAGCAGCTAGCACTGGGAGTAAAGGAAGACTTTCACCTAACTTTAGAGATCTAACGGTGAGGGGAAGAATTTTCTTCTGGAGGCAGTCAATCCTTTTTCATTGAGTAAAGAAACATCATAAATAAATATTTTAACATATATGTCTAATTTTTAGGTAGTTAAAATTAGGTGAGCTGAGTATAACATGATGCCTTCCATTCAGAAAATAAGTTACTTAGTCATATTGAATTAGCTGGTTTTGCACCCCTACATGCATGTGCTTCCTTATATTCCCCCTTATTAGGAGAAAAAACGTGTGGATCACGGGAACAAAGTGAAGATAATAGCAATCAATAAATAAAACACTAGTTAGTGGAGGCTGATGACAGAAGAAAACAGAAAGCAGCATGAACTGTCTGAGTAATGAAAAGAGCATGCCAATGCAAAGTTCTCTGTGACAAGTAAATAGGACGAAGCAGGAACAGATATGGCACACATGGGGAAGAATCAGAGTCCTAACTCAACTGGTAACACTGAATGGCAAAATAAGCAGATAAAAGACAAGTCAAGAGGAAGTAGCAACATTATTGCTGCTCTGATTGAATTAACATAAAAGTCAATGTGGAGCAGTGACTGAAAACAGCAGTAAATTTACCACAATGTAATAGTTTCCATGAATAAAAGCAATTACAGCGACATTACTGTGCATATAGATTTGTACCTTATAGGCCAATATGGAAGCTTTGAAAAGAAAATTAAAATGGCAGGGGAATGGTTCTCCTCTGTCTTCCTTAGCTTTTATTCAGAATGATAGAAAAAATACAAACTACTTTTTCTATACTAGACACACAGGTTTTTGTCAGTATGTATTTGTTTCTAAAGAAGCTTTGGAACAAAAAATTCATATCTGTTTGCAAGTTAAGGGGCCACAAAACACAGAAAAGAAAAGAAAAAGGTCTGAAACAAAGACTTAGATGTCGGCTAGTCTAACCTCTTTCCATCTTATTTAAACTGTTTCATGGTATCTCTAACCTCTACAAAGTATGGGGAGAAATACTGGTTTTAAATATTCAACAACAGTCATTAAAATGCATCCTCTTCTTTTTGTGTAGTCTCCAGAAACCTTTCCCAAGATCGTCCATGCTACTTAGCAAACTGTTATTCTTGATACATATTCAAATATTTGTGTCTCAAAAAAATATGAAAAATGGGAAATTTCATGTTCAAATATGAATTAAAGCATTAAGACCTGTATTTCATGAGTCTTATTTCAATTACTGAACACTTTGTTGACTGAAGATCTTGGAAAGTTGATAAGCGTTACTATCCCCTGTTCTACAGACCACCTAGCTGAAGGTACTTACAAGGTCATTAAGTTTTAACTACAAAAAATGGGAATAGCACCTGTTTCTCTGAAATTTAGGTGGTTTATGAGTCCCAGTCTCCAGGTCATCTTACTAAATCTCTGGCTTTTTTAGGCAAACTCACATTTAAAAAGGATCTCTTTTCTTACAACTCTGGAAAACCCTAGCCATAAATATCTCCATAGCAGGAAGAGTAAGAAATACCTAAGAAGCAATAATTATCTCTATTTCTAACCTATATAATCAATAATACAAAGACCAAGATAGTTTTTCCATAAGCCTTTGGAATGATTTGAGAAATCTGTATGTGAAATCCAATTTGGTTTTATGAAACATTTGTACTCCTGTGTAGCTATATTATGGATGCGACAGCACTCTTAACCAACTGAGATTCTGAGAGGCAGACCATAAGAAACAAACCCTCAAATATCTTCTTTATTATGCCATTTGTTACCACCTCATAGGGGTTATTTCTGGTTGACCATATCAGCCAGAGCAAAGGAAAATCAGATACACAGGTCAGACAGAGATCACTCAATTTAACAGAGAAGATAGGAAGAAGTAAATCTGAAATCCTTGAGTTCACTCACATAAACACTGCACAAAATGAGGAGAAAGCTGAGGCCAAAGAAGCTGTAAAAGAGCACTGATAAGCATTTACCTAGTGCTCAATGTGTCAAATGTAAGCATAAGCTTGCTCTCTCTAAATACGTATATTACAAAGCATTTTGACAGCATGACATTTTTTGATGTTAAAAATATTCTGCACATCCTTCCAAAAACATTCAGCCTCAGTCTTGCTCCTTTCCTTTTGAAATTTGTGGTAAAACTTTCAGTAGAAGCTGAACCTGACTTGTAGAAGAATTACATAATTGCAGAATCGTTTGAAAAATCCCACTTACACCTAAATTAACGGTAGGGCAACAATTATGTGTTTGTTTTGGAGGAAAGGGATGATAAGTAAACTATTGTACTCTATCTTTCAAGACTCCCAAACAAGATAACACAGATCAAAAGTTAGATCACTAAATGATTTGATCACTCTTAATTTTCTTGTCCTCTGCATTTGACCCACAAAATAACTTCTGAAAAAAAGATAATTTATATTCTTTTAAACATATGTGGAAAGGCATCCGGGTTAGACCTCTGTGATAATCCATTTAGCTTCTTGCACCAAATCAACTTTTCACATTGGACATTTGACAAGATGATGGAGAAATAAAATAAAGAATGTACAATGGGTTTCTTATTTTTATTTTTTTCATGGTAATTATTTTAACAGTAGCAGACATAACACAGAAGGATGAAGAAAATGCTCTTGGATTTTGAAAATGAGGTCAACTAAGCATGTAATTACTTTATCAAAGGTTCATATAATTGGACTCGCCTGTTTGAACAGGAGTTCAAATTTTGGTTATTGTGTTCATATTGCTCCACATTACCCATTGTGAGTGCTACAAAAATAAGACTATCTCTGTCGAAACAATTTAAATGCTCCCAAGATGCTGAATGGTAAAAAGTTTTATAACTTTCTGTTGTTAAAGCTATTGATGACTTCTTTATTTTAATGTCTATCCAAAATAGGAAAAAAATACCTGATATCAAATATAACAGAACACATGAAATACTAACAATGGTATTTGAAATTGTATAGCTTTTTTTCTATGACAAACTTTCAGCCTCAATTTGTCTTCATTTAAAAATTCGAATTGCCACTCAAAAAACAATGAAAACTGGACACTAAGACACAGGACTACTCTGCATGGAAGGATTTACATACAAATGTAAATCAACTCTGACAGCTTTGATATGCTTTGGAGGAAAATAAAAAACAAAGAGAGAAAAACAGTTGCTCTTTAAAATCAGTCTGAAACGTGGCAAAAAGTAAAAAAAATATTAGAAACTGACAAAATTGCAATGCTGCCAAAAATCAGGCCTTAAAAAATTCCCTATAGATGAGACCAATATTTCAGATTTCTTACAATATTCTTTCTCTCATGGGATGGGAGGGACAGGGAATGGGAAGGGGATGCTTCAGTATAATTCTACAAGAAAGAATTTTAGAGTTTGCAAATATATCAGCATTTTAGCTTGTATTTATCTATCTTACTTTTGCTATACAAATATACAAAAGTTTCAGCATTTCCAGCTTACAGAAATATCAAATTATTTCAATAGAAATGTCAAAACCCTGTAATCATTATACTGCCTATAAACCCCCTGATTTTTCCCAACTTTGCATAAGCAATCCATTTTGAATCAATTTACCTTCAAAAATTTGTCTTATTAAGTACTAGCCCTGCAAATGGATTTAAATCTCTGTTCTTTTTCATTTACATATAGAAATGATAAAAGATTACAGAAGTGGAACCAAGCTGGCAGTTCTGTTGATAAAAAAGAATGTAATTCCCTCTCTCATACCTCTGTCAATTCTATAAATGGAAAATTAAACTATTTTCAGTCACAAAATAATCCTTAACTTAAAGTTTGGAGATTAGATTGAGTACATATATGCTAAGGCATCACTATTAGGGTACAACTATATTGCAAGGTTTTCCTGTTGCTACCAACTGAAAAAAACCCCATATATGTTTAGTGTTATTTGAGTTATTGTCTTGGGGACAAAAAGATTTTAGCACAGTCTGCTAGAAACTGGCCTCCAAAACTCTTTTCTGGAGGAATAAGGACCCATAGATCTAACAAGTTTTCAGAGATTTAGGATGGCAGGGCAACACAGATGTAACATTCAGAATCTGTAAATGCTGAATTAGTGGAGTCCCACATCTTTCATAACAAGTATTAAGCCTGAGTTTCTATTTTTTTTCCCAGAAATAACAAAGAATAACCATGATAGATGACCCCTTTAAAAGAACAGGCATGAAAAATAAGTCTGGTTTATTTAAATTTGTTTGATTTTTTTTTTCTTATTTCTTAAATAAAATATTTTCCTACGCTGTAGCAAACATCTGACTTTCTTCAATAAGCCTACAGTTTCATTTGGGGCACTAATGTCCCGCTTGTACCAGTATGCATTTCCCCAGTAATATTTGTTCTTGTGGGTTATCTTTGAGATTTTATCTTTGAGATCAAGTTTATCCAAGAGAAAAAGGAGGTCATAAATTATAAAGTCAAATTGTGTCATCACACGCATTTTTGCAGTTTTTTCAAAGAAAAGAGTATGTGGAGGCTGAAAACAGTATAATCTCCCAGTAGGATCTCTCAGAACAATGATTTTCACTGCAGTCACATATGATCACATCATAGTCAAATACAAAGAGAAAGGGCAAATTTTCAGGGTGAAGCAGTCTAGTAAAATGCCTGTTAAATGGTGTAATAATACAACTATACAAACAATAATATTTATACAAACTGTAAACATTTGAGAAATAAAAGGATAATGGAATCATAAATAACATTTATCGCTATTGTAAAATTTCAGTTGTTTTCTTTTGGCTAGGAATTATGTAAAACAAATTAAAATTCTTGTTTGAAAATTATTTCTAAACTGTTTTCTAAAAAAGCATGAAAAACATGACACTTTTGAAACAGTGAAGATGGGATTGTTAATAGCGTTTACACTGCCCCTGGGAAAGTCAACAGAATACACCTGCTTATTTAAAAGTCACAGGGATGGAGACAAACAAAATGTTTGAAACAATTGTGCATAATATTTAAGTCAGTATTTTGGAAATATGTGCTGTGAGGGTGTCAATAGGCTTTTAGATAAAGGGATAGGGTGGAAATATCTCAATTTTCAAAATACTTTAACAAGATTCCACATGAAGAAGTATTAAAGAAACTAAGTTGCCACAGAACAGGTGGATAGGTCCCTTAATGGGGACACATAAAGCTGGTTTAGGTACAGAAAGCAAAGGAGAGAGCTTAATTCTCACTTTTCAGGGTAGAGAAGAGTCTGTAATGGAGTCCCTCAAGGACTGGTGCTGGGATTGTGTTTTAGCCAGCTTCTTCAGCAATGACCTAAAGAAAGGAGGAATCAGTGAAATCTCCAAGTTGGCTGCTGACGTTAAGCTTTGGGTAATTGTCAGATGCTCTAATGACAAGGAACTCTAGAAGGATCTCTCATACCTGATTAATGGGTAAATAAGGTGGAACATGACCTTCAGTGTAAATAAATGCAAGATCATACATCTAGGGGGAAAAAAAATCTAAAGTACAACTGCATGATGCTAGATGTGGGAGTAGCAGTTATAACTCAGGAAAAAGATCCTGGGAGAATTGTTAGCAGTCATCTGAAATCTTCAATTCAGTGCATGGTGACAGCCAGGAGAGCAAAGAAAATATTAAAGGCACCATTAGGAGGGTTAATGGCAACAATAAAGAGGACATCATTAAAATTTACTTAAAATGTTACTTAAAACCCTTGGGGCACTTTCATCTTGAGTGTAGCTTCTGCTAAATGGGCAGTTTCCATTCTCTGTATCAGAAGAATAACAGAGTAGACTTAGGGAGGGTTCAGAGGAGGGCAACTAAAGTTATAAGGTTTGGGAGTAACCAGGCTTCTGTATGCTTCCTAAGTGGCATCTCCCATTGAGAGACAGAGCATCCTATTGAGATTACCTGGATAGATGGACCATTGGTCTAACAATTGCCTACAACAAGTTGTTCATGCCTTGTGTTTTTTAAAAGCCTACTTTATATACATGTATTGAGTTGCTATGTTTTTTAAATACAAGTCCAGTAATGATCCCAAGTTTACATGTTTACTGAGCCTTCAACAGAATTTGGATTATCCTGACTTGGTGAAGAATGAGAAACATGTTCACCTCTAAAGTTTTGTATGGAAAGCTTGATACAACGACTAAACATGTCAGAGCACTACATTTGCCTGCGATGCTTGAGCCCGGTTCCGGTGATCCAGTTCCTTCTTAGCTCAGGAGTGATCTGCTTATGAAAAGGTACTCAAATTTTCCTTTCCTGAATGTGACTTTCTTGAAATGAATGCCATCTCTGCAGTATAGTTGGATATGAACAAACACATTCACACCCAGTGGCTCATCGCTCTTTTGTTGACACCCCCACTTCCAAACAGCAGCAAAGAATTACAAAGGTTCAAGGATATCTCTCTGGTAAGATTAGTTATGATGTTATATGGCATAGAATATCCCTCTGGCCAATTTGTATCAGCTGACCTCCCTCTGTCCCTGCCTAATTTCTTACCCACCCCCATCCTACTCACTGGGGGGGTCAGAATGGGAAAAAGAGAAAACCTTGGCACCATGCAAGCACTGTTCAGCAATAGCCAAAATATTAGAGTTAGAACACAGTTTTAGATACAAATACAAAACACAGAGCCATACAGGCTGCTATGAAGAAAGTTAACTCCACCCTAGCCAGACCCAGTATAATAGATAGAAAGAATATTACTTAACCTAATGATGTAACGTACTGAGTAAATAAATAACAATGAAGTAGGTATGATAACCATTACATCTAATAAAATGATACAAAGCATACACATTGGTGACAGTTGGTGACACTGTGGGTACTAAATGACAAGAAAAAAAGAGGAAAAAATTAAAAGATAAAAGTGATTATTTAACAGTTAACACTACTTATGTAGTAGGGAATTTTAACCTCCTAGGGAGGCAACTTTAACTAACAGCTCAGTTCTGAAAACTTTCAAGAAGATATGAACCCCTGCAGTAACAAATCTCACGGTCACTGAGACCGTCATGCCAGATCTTTCTTTTATCACCTTAAGCACTAATATAAAACTACCTAAATCTGTATAGGGAATCACATAAGTTTATAGGCTGTAAATTATGAGCTACTTCACAGTTAGGCTATTTATTCTGACCTTTTTACCTGTGGAGAGCTCCAATTCACCTCTTTCTGATATCTCTAGTATTTCCTGGTCATCTTGCTTCGAGTTAGCCTAGCCTAATTAGCCTAGCCTAACCTAGGTCTGAAAAATGAAATAAGACTTATTTTGAAGGTAACTTTCCCATATGTCTTATTCGGAATAAGTTCTAAATCAGTTCTGTGATGTGCAACAAAAGGTAATATAGAGAAAATAACCAAACATTACCAAATATCAGTAACTTCTGAAAAGCAGATGGTTGAAGTGCTTCAGATACTCTTTATTTGCAAAATGTAGTAATTTTAATGAGTATGGCTGCTTCTTAATTTGTAGACCCTGTCAGGCTTGATAGAGATGTTTTGTGAAATATATGACTGTGCTACTTAAAATTATTTCACCTTCAAAAAGCTCTGAAATTTTTAAAGTGTGTTTTTTAAGACCCTCAATTAAAAAATACTTGTTTCTGAAGTATGTTCCCTATGCCACTTTTCCTTTTTATTTGCCTCTAAGCTTTCTTCTTCTGTTCTTTCTTCCTTTTTGTACTCTGCCCCAGTGGACAGTGGGCAGGATGTGGAAAAGAGAAAATCAAATAACCAAAAGAATCCTTTCCTAAATCTAACTTTATAAATTTGTTTTCACATTTTACAAATAATAACAGCATATTCTTGTATTCACAGTCTAACTCTGTTTAACTGCTTTGCTTAGTATTTGAAGCACTCCTTTTGTTAATTCATTTTAAATAATTTTTTTTTTTCCAAAGAAAGAGGTAAGAGTAAATACTCTTAATAAAGACAGTAGAGGGTTACGTGATTTTAAAATTTAAAAATGCCCAAGACTACAGAAGTTAAATATTTGGTTTAAAAAAGAAAGAAAGAAAGGAAGAACGAAAGAAAGAAAGAAAGAAAGAAAGAAAAAGAAAACGGCATACAACTCCCTGGATCAAATTTCTTCTCCAGGAGATCTCTCATTTCTGTAGTCTCAGCTCTCTATTTCCTGAATGAAACAGGAGATTATAGTCTCTTCAAATAGTTATTTACACAAATTAATTTTGACTTAGACATTAGGGCTTAAATTAACACAATACAATTCACAATATTCAGAAGAAAACAATTATTAATCACACTTGCTCTGATCCTAAATTTCCTTCACAAACAGAATACTCATTCATCTTCAAAGAAGTTTTTCTAAGTCCATATGTTCTCCTTTTGTGAGAGGAAAAGATCTGAAATCTGTGAATCTTGATCTTGTGGATGAAGGAAGAATCTATTTACTTCCCGTTCTTTACAAAAATCCAGAAATTTGGTCTAAATAAAGCTTTCTGTGGACTGTGGACTGTGTGTGGAGATGTATTTTTAACAGTTCTGAAAGGAATTTTACTAGTATACGTTACCACATGTATACAGTTACAGCTGGATAAAGAAACCATATCACAGTAGTTTGAAGAGATAATGCTATGAAGGGGCACAAAGTCTACCTCATCCTCCTTCTGGTAAATCTATACAGGAAGGAAAAAGGTATATAATAGAAATAAGAAATTCCAACTTTTTATACTAATGGAAAAGTATTCTCCAATTTCGGAGACAAAAAAGCTGAAACACATCAGCTGTATTTCACATGTTAAAAAAACCTTCACATATTGGCTCATAATATCCAACAAAAAGACTTTGTATTTTGTATTAATTGGTACACTGCTACCAAAGAGAAGATTAACATGCTATATGTGCAACTTATGATGTTATGCGACGTTATGCAAACATTGTATTTTCCCTGAGAGTAAAACCAGATTCTGCTGAACTACTGTTCAGCAAAGAAAGGCAGGTTTGTTAGGTCTTGCTCACAGTTTTGGGTAGCAACTGGCTTATAACTGGTTGCATTTAACTTCACTTTCCATGCTATCATAGACTGCCATGAGGCTTAGCAAGGGCTTACAGGCTGTGTCTTCACATGATATGATAACATGCGAGACAGTTTCCGACTCTCAAGACAAATGAACTCAAACAGAAGGTCACATAATCCTAGTAGTATTCAGGAAAATGGAATGCAGAAAACAGATTAAAACATATAATATTAACCCTAGTCTTGTAAATTACGTCATCGTAATAGAGTGCAGCCAAATATTTCCTTCTCTTCTTGTCTGGATGTGTCAGAGTAGGAATCTGAGGAAATACATATGGTCTTAACGTTCCTAACACTTCATGCTCACTTTTACTGATGTAAAATCTACACGCCTCGAGCTATTGTAATCACCAAGCTCAAAGTCTATTACCTGCAAAGTCATAGGCTAAAATGTTGATTTCACCATCAAGCCCATATTAAAAACAAACAAACAAATAAACAAACGCCCACAACCTTACAACAAAATGCTCAAACAAAAAACAGAGGGGGTTAGTTAGAAATTTTTCACACAGGCCGGTATGTGCTACTGAGAGTGGCACAGGTGAAGATAGCTTTAGGTAGTGGAGAGAAGTATTTGCAAATAGAAGTATTCTTACATTAGCACAGCTGGTGAAGACCAAAAAGCACTTTCACTGCTTTCTGTTAACATGGTGGTAGCAGCAGTGGGCATCTGAGCACAATGAGGTAGAGGCTAATAGTTAATGGCATTATTATAGCTGCAGTTCTTATGATTAGGAACTTCTTTTTGTTGTGCTATTTAGAAAGCCTTTTGGAAATAACCTTTGGGATGGGAGTTGGAGGGTGTAGGAGGCTAAGGAAAATAACTGTTGTGAGCTACTCAGCCTGGGACAGAGTGGAGAATAGCAAGCCAGGTGGAAGAAATGCTCCTCTGTGAGGGCTGAGCCACAAGAGAGGATGCCACATTGCTGCTCCCTTAAATGAGCGCGTCTCATTTAGAATTCTTTCCCAAGCCTGAGGCTTTCAGCACTCTTTCTTTCGTCAAGGGGCTGTGGGAGCTCTTGTTCCATCCGAAAATAAAAAGCAGGCCTATTACAAACTCTGAATTCAGGGTTGTATTCCCATTACTGCACCTAAGGAAGAATCATATCCCCTCTCTTATTAAAAAACTAAAAGTTGCAAGAAATTGCTGTACTGTTTGAAAGCTTCCTCTCATGTCGCACATTCTTTCACTAGAGCCCCTTTCTTGCATAGAAAGGAAATTTTTTTATTCTACTGCACAGTCTTCCGGGAGAAAATGAGATAATTTCAGCTTATTTAGTAGAATAGAGAGAACAAACTGGATTATTTTTCTTCTTTTAGTTTTTTTGTTGTTGTGTTTTTTTACAACGTATAAAGTGCTTGAATTTTCCTCCATTCCCCTTTATGCATCTCACATCAGGCAGGAATTTAAGTCTCTGCCTGTCGTTATGAGCAGAGTAAACACATAATGCTAAGACCACAGTTTTAGCAATCTTTTTCTTAGGATTTGTTTTGTTTAACCCATTGACTCTCTTTAGTTACCTGGATTTGTTTACCTCCTTCCCTAGGGAATAATCAGCTTCCATCAGCTATGAGAAGAACGTCTATTTATTAAAGTGGATTTAAATGAATCTAGGCTAACATAATTTTTAAGTTATCTTCTGTACCCCCAGAGCCTCTTGATATAAACCTTTAATTTGAAGTATTCATAACTTAAACTTAGAGGATGTAAAATTTGAAGTTACCTTTAGGTGACTAACCACAACTTGGAAAAAATTACTCAGTGAACACAGAATGAAAAACCACCAGAACTTTCTGACTTTGAGTGCACTCTGGAGTGAGAGAGCAGAGGTTACAGCTCCCTTAGTTTTCCCGAAAAATCCCTATGCCATGCATTGTGGGATAGGACTCACTTTTGTTAATGAGTAACTTTTTAACAGTTGTACTGTTGGGTAGTAAAACGCTTCACTAAGGTTGTGTGGGAATATTTGTATATATATACATAACACATACAAATAAATGAATAATTAAAATTTTATATATTTAAAAGAATAAAAAAAAGTCTATATTAGAAGTATTCTTTAAAAGTCCCTTCAAATATATTTTTTACTTAGTAATCCAGTATCTACTCAAATGTTACCCACTATTAATTAGAGCTGCTCTTTTTTGAGCATATATATGCCATTTCTAATGAATTAAGAACAACAGTTATCTGCCTACAGATATGCACATTCTACCTTCAGTATAATTTTTCAGCAAAGACTTCAGCATTTAATCACATTTGCTGTGAGCAGAGAACTGCGTGGCCATGGCAATTACACTATACACAACATAGATCTGACTGCTGAAGCAGAGCCTAAAACCTTAATTTAGAAAAGCATGTAAGCTCACACCTATTTGCAAATATGTCCTTAAGCCTCACTGACACAGAAACAAAAAAGTTGAATAGAAGTAATTTTGTGACCCTGAACATCACAACAGACACAGCATGTTGCAAGATAGCACCTCACTCATAAGATCTCTAGACATTACCAAAATAAAAGCAAACAACTCTGATTTCAGACAATGGGTAGCAATTGCTTAGCTACAATCTAACTTTCTTTTTCAGGATGCAATTTGCTAAGCAAAAAACAAATGCGGGAAAATAGAAGGAAGCCTTCTGTACTTCAAGATAGTGACTGATCTTGGTACTGAATGTTTGTCCTTCTGGTATTTTTTTCAGGTCATACAACACATGGAGGGTATGGACACTTCTGAATACAAATGATAATTTTAGTGAGAAAGATGAGAATGAAAAGATAGATTTCTGAGAAAAACAGAAATGCAAAATTTACCAGTAAAACCAGCTAAAACAGGGAAAAGAAAAATCAAGGGAAAGTGGTTCAGATCTTCACAGAAGAAATTGCGCAGTTCAGAGCTTGCACTGGAAGAGATATCATTATCTATAGAAGGAAGAGAAATGCTAGACAAAGGTGACTGAATAGCTTGACATGAAAAAACACCCGGTGTTGCATGAGTAAAATCTACCCAGTTACTTAGGATTGATTTTGATATTGTCAGCCAAAGGGAAGAAGACAATCAACAACAAGAAATAGATACAGATGTAATGAAAAAGTCATATAGGCTTCATGTTATACATTTTCTCTTTTAAAATGTTTCAAGTAAAAGAAATGAGTAATGTACAGGAACAAAGCCTATCACCAGATTTTGGTAAGTAAAGCACTTGCAAAGTTAGCCTTAACTTAGCCAATGACTAGAAGAGCACTGAGGCATTTTATTGTACAACTGTGGAGTGAATTTAATAAAAAAATGCAAGATATATGCCATGTCTCTTGGAAAATGAGCTATTGTAGTTTTGTGTATTGTAGTTTTGTCCGCCCTTCCGGAGGGCGGACTTTGGCCTGCTC
>NW_009207164.1:0-44700 GCF_000690835.1 Fulmarus glacialis | reverse complement strand
CCACCCCCCCCACCCCCTCCCCAGGAAAGTTGCTCTCTCTTTGTGCCCTGAAACAATCTTTCTCTACATGATGGAAGAGTGAGTAACTTCACATTTGATATCTAATTATGTTAGTACGTGCAATTGTCACATTCACATTTAAAAATATAATGTTAGACGACAGATCTAACAATACCTCTCTAAGCCCTATTTTAGTGGTCCGGTTCCAAAGATACCACTCAGATTAAGTTATTTATACGAATATGTATATCCAGCTTTGACAAAAGAGATTTTTTTCTTATCTAAAACGTTAAATGGGTTTTCTATTTTTGTTGAGAAATGCTTCTGGACTGTTGCATGTCTATGACAATGTCTGGTATAAAAGTGCAAAGAAGTGCATAAGTGTTCAATATGATCTATCACAATTTGCTGCAACATTCGCAGTGTGAGAAGATTTGTCTAGCAAAAGTATGTGCAGATCAGGGCAGTAACTGCTTGTGCCTTCAAACACAATAATGTTTGTTCAGCCTAATTGTTTGCTTTAGATGCAAAATTCCCTGTATTTTATGTCTTTATAGTAATCTTTTCCAGTACAATTTGACTGAGTCCAGAATGTAGGTGGGTAATATATGGTAAATATAGGCAACATAGATTCTCTTTACTTATTCTAAATGTTAGAAAATAGAATGAACTGCTGGATCTGCCTCATTTCAGCTGATCCAGAAAGCAATTTTAAATATGTCATTGCAGTCTCAGCATTTCTCAGGATGCCAGCTAGAATGAGTTGGTCTTTTATACAGTTTTGTTCGAAACATCTTAAATAATTTTTTCTGCACACACTTTTAACAGATTGTTGTGTTATAAATTTCAAAAAAATGTGACAAACAAAAAATCTTAGTGAAGAATTATTTTTCTCACATTTAAACATTTTTCAGTAAAAGTAAATAGTCCTGATCTTCAAAAGGACAGAGTCAGCAGTTTAATAATTCAAAGAGGAAAAAAAAAAATCATTCCTGTGAGCAAGACTTGTCCAGAACAAAGGTCAAGGGCAGTTAAAACATATGAGTGCATTCACAGACCTGACACTAAACACTTTCTTCTTCAAAACAGGATGTAATTGGGACTCAATAGGAAACCGATGGCCAGTACTGGCCTACCATACCTTCTTGGTGATACTTTAAAAAATAGAGGTAGTTATATGATCTAATAAGGAAGGCATATAAAGTGAGGGCATGCTGGTATTCCCCATAGCAATAAGTGACTCTTAGAAGCAACGAAGAATTTAGTGACAATTAGGCAATTTAAAATTAGAACTTCTTTTCTAGAGACATCTTCAAAATGGTTTTACATCTGTCAGAAGTTAGAATAAGACATGATGTCTTCCATGTTCCCTATGACTACACATCCAGACGCTTTCTCATTTTTTCATGAAAACCAGAGGAAGATTTTTTCTTATCCCAATAGTGACATCCTGTATTTTGAGCATGAGAGATGATGATCCAAATCCTTGTTCTTCAGAAGGCACTCAAAATTCATCCCCACATTTCAAATAAATTTTCTGACAGTAAAGTTGTCCATTTTGAGCTGAATCTCTGCTAGTTCTCCTGTTGTTCTTTAATACACAAGCAAACAACAGTGAAACCCAGAAAATGATGAATAACTGGTAATGTATAGTCATTAACCAGGTTGTAGAAGGCCAAGCTTCAAGTTTATAAGCCAAATCAGACAAAACAGGATTGTGCTTAACTATCTCCATCATCGTCAATGAATGTCCTAATGATTTAAGCACAGGTTACTATGTCAGCCACAGAGACATGTAGCTGATCTGTCTCTGCTGATTTTCCAAGCAATGTGAGATTAGCTAAGGAATTCATAAATCACACACCAGATTGCTTACAGTGTGGCTGCAAGTTCAACAATGCTGTAGTTAAATAGACTTAGCTATCATACAGACAAAAATACACTGGTAGTTCATTAATCTATTAGTCACTCATTAAAAATGAAGTCTAACTATTCTGGGATAGGATAAATCCCAGCGCAAATGACCCTGAAATCATTACTCTTATTGCTAAATCTCCAAAGTGTGAAAGATATAACATTTAGGTTTTCTCCTAAATACAAAATTCGTGAACTAGGTTAAAATTCAGAAAACAAAATCCTGTTTATATAACTTTTTTATATTGCTTTCATAAATTATATTTAATATTGTACTTTAATAAACTACCTCGTACATTGTAAAAATAGCACATATATTCTTTTCATAATGGAAGTGTGAGGGAGTTCTCAATGTGCAAGTATTCCAAAAGTATTAATAGAGTTCTAGGTGCTCCCACTGAAAAAAAAAAAAAAAAGAAAGAAATTAAAAGCCTTTCTCTTGGAAAAATTGTTGACAGATTATTTAAGTTATTATAACTTCTGTCCAAAGTTAGGAGTTAAAATTTGACTGTTGAATGAGACACCAGTGGGGTTTTTTTCAACTTTTAGATGTGATATGAAATCCACAGATTATTTTACAGTCAGTTCTTTTATTAATGTGTTTACATTGCTTTATTTAGTATATTATTGGCCAAATAAATATTGAATCACAACAGATTATTAGAAATGTTACTGCTAATGACACTATGAAAGTAATTTTTCAGTCTCATCCTACAGCATAGACTTTGAAGGCTAAACTTATTCTTCTTATAAATAGACTCATTTCCAGCTGATCTGAGCTCACTTCAGAAATTCAGCTGTAGTCACATGAGCAAATTATAACTAGGGAGAAATCACACTGTAACTACATACCACACATGTCAAATTTAAGACCAACTAATGAGTGGAAAAGAGTGTAATATTCTTCAGACAATTTCAATCTTAAAAATAAAAGCCCTATGAATTAACCAGCTAAAAAATCCTTAGTTTTTTTGCCACTCAGCCATGAGACTTTGAAATTTCCAACTCAGGTTCCTTCTTTACGGTTGATAATCCATATAATATATGAGATATATAGCTTTTATAAAGGTGTGTATTGGGGAAGGTATTTCTCTTCTTATATATTTTTCAGATTTCCTTTTCTTGCTAGACATATGCCCTTCCCTTTGTCAAAAACAGTTCTTTGAAAAATATCTAATTTAAATTTAAAATATCTGATACTGCTTCAAAATTATTGGAAATAAATTAATGAACTCTTTCTCCTCTATTTGAGTAGAAAATTGTTAAAGTAGGATAAGAAAATAAAAGCTGATACTGATCTCAGAAATTAATATTTGTTAAACGAAAATGAAAAAAAAACAAACATGACACATTTTGAGATTTTTTTCTGTTTTTTTTTAAATCAACTTTCATAATTTGTATACCTGAACATGCGATATATCCTTGGCATTGAAGCTGCATTTAACTAAGTAACCTAATTAAAAATATGGAGCTAAAGACATGTAACCTATATTTCACATTGAACTGAAACACTATGGTATTCCATTTACACAGAGTTAGATTTTTAAATCCAGTTATTAGCAATGTGTCTTCATTTACATTTGATGACCATTTTTTGTAAGATAATTATCACTGCGTACATTACTGCTGCCTCTGTGTGACTGAAGTTAAAGTTTAACCTATGTTCTAGGACCCAAAGAAAAAACATTTCTATTAATATGGAGGAAAAAATAACACAGGGAAAATATAATACTACATTACAGGTGAGATACACTGCAATCCAGACTACTTCATGAAACTAGCATCCAAATACCCACATACCACAGCAGCCTGTATTTGTTTAAATTCCTTAAGCAAATATCTAATCAATTTACACTTCAAAGAAAAGACCAGAGTAATTTAAAAGCAAGAAAAAGTCTCTTTAAACTTAAAAGAATAGTAGTAGTTACAATTTCTTTATTGTGGAAGTGTCACAATATTGTTCTCTCAAGAATTAACATGAGAAACTGTAATGTACTTAGAAAGAGAATTTTTGCCACTTTCACTTTTCCACTTTCATATTAAAAATACTTTCATTTAAGCTATTAATTAAATAATTTTAAAATGCTACCTTACTGTTCACAGTTTACCCCAGTATGTGAATACTTATATAATGGGTTCCCATTTAAATTTTTTTTAGAAAATTCATTTCTGATTTAAAGCTTAGTCAGAGCAGAATATTTTCTTTTAAATTATTAAGCAAAAATTTTAAATATTTTGCATTATTTGGCAGAAAATATCAGAGCAATTAAGAAATACAACATAATTTTTAAAAGTGAGCTTGTGTCTTTAAGATATCTAAATCTATCTCAGTTCTTGTATCATCAATAGTAACAGTGACTATCTCACTTACAGTTGTTAATGCTGATTAAGATGATCAAGAAGTAACAGAATTTTTTTGAGCTGCCCTGGTAACATCTTTAACTGACCTCTTGTTTTCTTACAAAGAAGTTTTGTAGAGTGTTTGAATAAGTTTTAATAAACAGGCTGTCAAACATACACAATGTCTCAAACTTCATTTCTGTCTGTGGTGGTGGTGGTGATAGTGGTGGCAAGCTCCCCATATTTCAGTGACGTTGGTCTAGTGTATGCGATTCTATCTATCTTGGTTATTAGCTAGATATTTAATTAAGGGTTGATATTCTCAAGTGGGAAACCTATTTGAAGAGGACAAAGACTGTACCTTGTCAAGTAAATAAAGATGCAAATCATCCCCTTTTCCTGTAGTCATCCAGAAATTGTATCATTAATGTTATAAATTAAACAACAGAAACATATCTCTCATACAGGGAAAAGCAGCAAACCATGTATTGATTTTTTTATTTATCAGATCCTGTTCTAGACGTTTAAAATGTTCGATGTCAGTTCACAAGAACAAACCATGAATGCAAACAAAAGTTAACAAACTTAAACAGATTGTAATATTGTGCATTATATGTTTATTCTTTCTTGCTGCCAGTATAATCAAACTAGACACTTGTTCAGCCAGATTTTTTTTTGGTAAGTTTTAATTTCAAATTCATGGAGAAAATATAGGAAGGAGACCTACACTATAGCTGAAAAATTAGCTATAGGGAGTCAAAGTGAAGTCTGTCTTTCCCAGTGTCCTTTGAGAACAGATGATGCTTACAGAGGAATGGTAAGAACAGAGGAAGAACAAGAAGAAAGAAAGACCCTGTCACCCTCAGCTCCCCAGCCCTTGGGGAGCAGCCAGTCCCTCTGCTCCCCAAGCTTGGGCTTTGTCTCATCCCACTTGAACAGTCTTGTCCTGTGCCACAACCCAGCCTAGGTCTTCGCTCCACTGGGAACTTCACTGAGCTGGGAGGGATGCTTGTGAGGACCTGCCCTTGTGCAGCATGAAGCAGATTCTCTTTCTCTGGGTGAACAGGAAAGCAGGAGAGTATTGGATGCTCCCGCATCCTCTGAACACACTGTGCTGTGCTACCTGTGTGCTTGATCTATCTCCATAACACTGCGTCTCAGCTTTTTCCGAAGGCAAATGGCATTTTCTCTGCTTTGGAAATACACTTAGACCTTCAGAATTGACCCTAAGTAGCTTTTAATATATTTTCTCCTTGGAGGAGAAAAACAAAGTTAGGATTAAATGGATATGATGAATTAAGGGTTCACAAATTGATTCTCTTACACATGTGTATAACTTCTATTAATCACAATTAAACATAAATCTAAAAGCTTATGTTCCCATTAGCTTATATTTTTGAGTATTGGCTCAATCAGGCAAGAAATATTAATCTGCAGATTTCAAGAAACGAAAATAGCAGCATATCCTTAAAAGCAGCCTCATATAAAAAAATCCACACTCAAAGATCTACCATTGAATATTTATTACATGAATTACATTGGTACAAATATTTTTGATTCATTCATAGTTTAGAGTTTCGCTTTGATTTTGATCATTTTCAATAACTGTATTATTATAATTGAAAAAAGTCTAGAGGGAATTTTGAAACAAAGGTTTTGAAATGGTCCAGAAAAACCCTTTTTCTATTTTAGAAGTGTCAGCTTCTACTTCAGAACCAGTCTATGCTCACTTCCTAAATAAGTCCTTCCTTGGAAAATAGACTGAAAAACTAAATTGACGATAAAAACTGAGCAGCATATCAAACATATTACATCAAAATGTGAAATGTTCTATGATTAATATGAATTTGATTTAAAAAATTGTCATACTACTGCTAATGGACTAGCCTTAATAGGAGGCCATTCACACAATGCTACAGATGCCAATTCTTATCACTGATTACCCAACCTCCTTCAAAAGTTACTTATGTCTATATATTTATATCTTCTTTCCTGAAAATCATGTGTTTTGCCTGCCAAGTAGCACCATTTGTCATCTTGTAGACATTCATGGGTTTTCCTTTTCCATTTCACAAACTACTTCCTCCAAGGCAGTATTGTTCATCGACTGCTGCCACTTCATCCTCACATCTCCCCATGTACGCGGCTCTTGAAATGTGCCACATGGCAGTCTGTGACAAAATCTTCTAGTAACTACTGCAGTCCAGAAGCAATTTTTCAGAATGACTGAATTTATCAGACAGTATAATTTAAACTGCAGACTCTTTAATTCCTTCAACGCACACATCAAGAACCTTGTCTTGACTCATCTATTTTCAGAACTCCTTTTGTTTTTTGATTCTTATGCTGAACTCTGTGAGTTAAACTTTTATTTGCAGATTGGAACTGGCTCAGATTTTCTGTCAAAGTTTTATTTGCTGAAAATATATCTACCGCAAAATTGAAATTCACAGTGGGGAAAAGTTTTGTTTCATATTTCTTTCTAAAACTGTGAAAGACATTTTTTGGAGGTAACCTTATTTATAGATATATTAATTTAGTAGTGCGTCTTTTTTTTTTTTTTTTTGGCAGACCAAGCTAAAACTATTTGAAAGTTTAAGTTTTCAATCCCTCCTACTAGTGCTTTTGTCTGTTTTTCTGGAATACGCAGTCATGTAATGCAGATCAGCCTGTTTCAAGTTATTCTCTACAAGACCATAGAACTTTACACAAAATAACTATTCAATTCTATAGAGGAAAAAAGTCAAGCTCTTAACATTTTCTACCACCTCAAGGCAAGAAAAAGACCTTTAAAACTTTTTATAAAGCCTGGGTTGGTCAGGCAAAGACGGAATTTTAAGTGAAATGGCCAGTTTCAAATTTAGCTTATGTCGTGGTTTAATCTGGCAGGCAGCCGCTCGCTCACTCCCCCCCGCCCCCAGTGGGACAGGGAGAGAATCGGAAGGGTAAGAGTGAGAAAAACTCGTGGGTTGAGATAAAGACAGTTTAATAGAACAGAAAAGGGAAAATAATAATGATAATGATAAAATATACAAAACGAGTGATACACAATGCAATTGCTCACCACCCGCGCTGATCGATAGCCAAGTAGCGATCAGTACTTCCTCGATCAACCCTACCATTCATATACTGAGCATGACGTCACATGGTATGGAATACCCCGTTGGCCAGCTGGGTCAGCTATCCTGGCTGTGCTCCCTCCCAATGCTTGTTTTGTTTTGTTTTTCTTGAGCGGAATGTCCTTGACTAGCAGGGTACCTAGCAACAACCGAAAACATCAGTGTGTTATCAACATTCTTCTCATACTATATCCAAAACACAGCACTAGGAAGAAATTTAACTCTATCCCAGCCGAAACCAGGACAGCTTGTCAGTGGGTGTTGGGCTAGTACAGTCCCAAGTGCACTTCATGCGTCTGGCCCACCCATCCAACCCTGGGCTGACCCTGCCATTTTTTTGTTCCAAATCATGTTTGCAGGTTTCCAGGCCACAGAAAGCAAGATTCAATGCACTTTTCCTTCTGATGTAGAGATCACACAGAGTCACATTCAAGGGATTGAAATGCATCTGTGGAAAAACACTTTTAGACACATCCAGACAAACAACAGAAACAAAGAATAATGAAATATTTCTTCCTGTACCCATGTTAAAGGATGGTTGGCATGGTGTACAGAAATCAGACTCACTAGTCCTCATATATAAATTTAGACCTTCCAAACCATAATCTTAATTATTCCAATAGACACCACAGACACACACTTTTTGGTTTATGACCTGAACAAAATTGCATGGGCTGTCCATGTTACTTTTGGAATATTTTGAAGGCAGAGGTAAATATGAAATTGACAACAATCTTTTGATAAAGAAACTATCTTTCTGTTTACAATTGAAGACTTGTAATCATTCAGGAATTACTTTTTTAAAAGCTTTCAAAATGCAGATCCCTACTTGCACCGTTTCCAGCTTTTGGAACATTTAAAGAAAAAGTGGAAGGAGATATTAACATGGACTAAGACTACCTTTCCAAAGAGTGTAGATTTTTGCATTTATCCCCAATTTTTCCTTGTTTTAAGAAAGAAAATACAGCAAATCCAGAATTCTGTAATCTGTTCAGTAGGTGTAGAAGACAGTAAAGTACTCCAAACACTTGCAAGTTTCATTTTCATCTCTTTCTCATCAAAGTATCGTATTTTATAATATAACTTCACGTTTGGCGACAGTATTGATGAAACATCAAATATACTGATGTACAAAGCTAGGCAGAAGAAAAGGCAGAAGGAAATTGCTGTAAAGATGTAATACCTTTTAAAGATGAACTTTTTTCTATGATATGATGATTTTTAAGGGTTCTTAGGCTTATGCAAAAAAAAATGCAGCAGTGACTGCAGTGAGATTGAATTTCAGATATTTGTAGCTGCTGTTGGACTCTTGGTCCTCAATATCTCAATAAACAGAAAATACATTATTAATGTACAAGCCACATTTCATACATATTGATATACCCAAGCATATTGCATGCATGCAGAAGCTTTATAAGCAACAAAGCTCTATCCTTAGTTGTATTTGAACTGAATAGTACTTACTAGTTCATTAGTCTTCAGATTAGGTTCTGTTCAAACTCTAAAAATACTTTTCACAGTAATTCTTAACCTAAAAAAAAAAAAAAGACCTTGTGTGACGTTCAGAGCAGACATTCTCTGTTTGGACGGGTGACTCTGACATGAAATGTTTTGAGAACTGAAGCTAAAATTGGATATTTTACATGAATGATATGATTCAAATTTTGTGAGGTATGGCAAGTGTACATGTTAAAGATCAGATATATATTTCTGGTCACCATTATTTTTCAAGTCACAGTGAGAGGCAAAACAAGCATTAACAGCAACAAAAGCCTCTGCTACAGGATTTATTGCTCACAATCCTTCTAAGAAACCAGATTCAGAAAAAAAATTTGTATTCCCAACTGATCCTGAACCTGAATCCAATATTTTTCTAAGTTTTTTGTTCCAGTTTCCAACGAGTGTTAGAAGACTGTATTAGTTCTCAGTGTGACCAGTAAAATATCCCAGATACTAAGGTCCTGCTAGACATGGCTGAGCAGCTGAGCAGCTCATGGAAAAATAAAGCTTGACCTCGCAGGTTGCTAGAAAGTAGCTAATGGTTTGGATTCTTCATCTTCAGTGCATTCCCCAAGCAGGTGATATACACCCATTGTTTTTTATTTCCACCCCCCATCTCTTTTTGAAGAAACTTGAGTCCATTACCTTCCAGATCACTGGGAACTCACTAGTCGTCAGGCTAAGGCTATGGGGACACAGCATCCTCACTGCTCTGGCCAAAGGTGCTCAACTTTCCATGGAAGTGTGATATCACAATCTACAATATTTTACCACGTAGGAAAGTAGCCTAATCACTTCAGAATTGTACTCGCATACTCATTTTTAATTTTTCACAATTACTATGCAACTATTGTACGTCGAACTGCTTCAAAAAGAGAAACCAACTATACCTTTAAATACCATCCAAGAACGTCTTATAAGATGGTATTTAGGGCCCTGTTCCAGGAAGGGGAGTGGTGAATATAAAATTCCTTAGGCAGAAGAGGGACAAAATTCAAGGTTTAAATCATGGGTGAACATTGGAGGTTGTGTTGGAAACAAATTCAAATTTCTGTCTTTGTGCCCTCAGTGCACTATTGTTCAGTGGAGATATTCACATCCTCAGATATTCCAGACAAATCTCTAAACACAGACCGCTTACACTCTTTTTTGGTTGTAACGTTATGACTGCCTACAGAGGATGGTTACATGTCATCAGAAAACCTGATATGATAAAAACGCAAGCTGGATAAGATATATCATTTTTCCATTAACACTGAACAGAAGATAAAATTGAAACAAAAAATGAGTAACAGATACATACATAGATTTTTGTTATTTTCCATCTCTTTTTTAATAGGAAATCTTTCAAATCTCCATAAATTTTCAAATCTCCATAAATTTTGATAGACCACATGCATCAACTGACAATATTGAATTCATTTGAAGATCATAATTTTTAATTAAAGCTGCTCTTTCTATTTTTCTTTGCTGTTTATAACAGATCCAAGTTACTCAAGTGCAGTTATATTCAGCTTTGACAGCTCAGTATTATAATTATACAAATGTTTCGTTAGAATACTAGGTAATTGAAAACTCTTACTTGTGAACTGTAATCCTGGAAAAAAGCACTAAAACTAGCAATTAAGGTCAGGTTGGACGGGGCTTTGAGCAATCTGATCTAGTTGAAGATGTCCCTCCCCACGGCAGGAGAGTTGGACTAGATGACCTTTACAGGTCCCTTCCAACCCAATTCTATTCTATTCTATTCTATTCTATTCTATTCTATTCTATTCTATTCTATTCTATTCTATTCTATTCTATTCTATTCTATTCCATTCCATTCCATTCCATTCCATTCCATTCTATTCTATAACTGCAGATGTTTATACACTCTATATTTTTAGAAATAATTAAGGATTCCTAGTCTTGGGTACAGCTTTGAAATCACAGATTATGGAGTTGAAATAAAATTTCAACTTCAGTGCCTATAAAACCTAAAATTCTGATTTTTGGAGGCCAGATAAGTTACTGATGTTGAACACAAAGTCATCTACACGTAGATATTCTACACCATAAGATGACCTACACCATAAGATGAAAAATTCTTAACTGTCTTTCCTTCTTTTTTTTCTTTTTGAACAAAGAGTGCTGCTATTTTAATGTAACAACAACATTAGTCTGAGCATAATGGCTGGGGACTTTGGGGTTCGTTGATATTACTCGACCATTATTCTACCATACGTAATTCCAGAACTTTCAGGTGAGTTGAGAGGAATTTGGGTGAGCTTAATATGAATTTGTACGTTCCGACACTTTAAGACTCCTTTAAATTAACTAAGACAGATTCTCAAGGGTATTTAGGTACCACTGGAATGGTATCTAAATCCCACTAATCCCACTGAAATCAGAAATTATGGGTGAATATATCTTTGAGGATATGAATCTAAGTAGAGCAGAGCTAAATGGCAGCAACTCCATTTAACAAGCACTGTGTTATATGGGTAATCACCTGGGGGAAGCTGAACAACTTTTTGAATAAAGTGTTATTCTATTTGAATAGTAGTATTGTAATTTGGACCTTTTTGATTTCATCCTATTATCTGCTGTAATGAAAGCAGTAAGGCATACATGTTGAAATGTCATAAGAGTGCTTACAGCTGCAGTATCATTGTGTTACATACACTATCAGTCGATTTTACAGGATCACTATTGATGCAAATAGAGATCCTTTCCCCCTCTTTTGAGGGTTTCATAAAATATCAAGAACAGAAATGAAATCATGAACAGAAAACAAACAAACAAAAAATCAAAAAAAGCAGTTCTGAGACTAAAAGAATACATTTTTCCTATTTTACTGTATATTTTATCTATTTACTATTAGTAGTAGTAGGCTGTAGTTAAAATATAAATGTACTTGTCTCGGTTCCAATTTATTTTAAGACAGAAAACACAAATAAAAAGGTGAAATAAGTGTAAAATGTAATAAACCCTTCTCCCACTACAGGTGACAGCAACCTATACTATTACTTTGCCTTTCGTTTGGTTGTAATACTGTGTAGAAAGCATCTCATTAAAGCTCAAAGTGAACCATAATCTTACAGGAACATTTTATAGTCGATCACCTCTCTTTGTCCAGACAGTGTTTTCTTTAAGGCCTTTGAAAGTGATCCAATAGCTAAATCATTTTTATAAAGCATGCATGCCATAAATACATTACAGCTTTTTGACAGATCTATAAAAAATTAAAGTCAATTAGTAACCCCAATAATTGTTCAGTGACCTTTAGCATGTCGTAAACCTATATCTGCTTGCCATGAGATGTGACTACCCTTTTCTAGAGCTATAATGAATGATTAAATCACTGAAACTATTACATAGAAAAAGTCACTGAATTACTATGAATTGTTATTTATGATACGAATAAAATACATACGTCTGTGTGTAAATAGTTAAATGAAGTACCTACAGTCTTGCCACGCCTCTTAGCGATACTTGGAGTTGCAAAACTACACACATTCAGAAATTTTTAAATAACTATTGATGTAAGACAACTTAATGGGTAAAATGCAAGACACAGAACTTGTTATCTCATATTTAATGTGCTGATAGAGCTATGATAAAACATACTGTTCATCCCTTCAATATCACAGTCAATATAATGAGCAGCAGAGATGGAATGGGAGTTACATTTCTTTCTTTCAGTTACATACGTCCTCTGTTAAAAACATCATTTTTTGAAGCATAATGAACATAATGGAGGAAAAAAGCTCTCCTGGTAGTTGTAGGGGACTCAGGAATTCACCCTGTATATGAGTAACAATGTGAATATATCTTCTCTCTTAGGTGCAGGTACGATGCTCACAACTGTTCGTTTTTTCTCATTTTGATCTGGGGAAGATAGAAGCAGGTGCTGGTTTGTAAATCTACAGCCTTTACCACACATATCAGTGTTTTTCCATTCCTGAAACTGAGATACCCCTTTGACATTTTGCTGGTTTTCAGTTTGCTAGTTTCTGTCTTTTTGAGAAGTGTGTTTTTCAGAAATGATCCCTCAGTTTATCCCCAACAGAAAGATGAAAATGTAACTCTGCCTGTAATAGCATTACACATTTCCACCCCAGAGCCTGTTTTCATGATAATAGGTCGCATTCTTCCCTCCCCTTACATTTTTTGCAAAGACTGTGTTGTTTCCTTCACAACACTAGGTCTTCAATTCTCCATCTCAAAGTGAGAATTACTTTTGAAAAGCTACACAACTGATTGCAGATTACTTTCCCTGTTTCCAGCAAGGGTGGAGAGGGCTTTATACAGTCACCCTTTGCAAAAGGGCATTAGATTTGGGGAGAGGATCCAACACTGTGTAACCCCCATGATGGAGAGACGGTGGTGTGTGCATCAGCTATGCTGTATGACCTTAGGGAAATAGCAAAGTGGGAACTCCAACTGCTAAAAAGAGGCAACCCTTTTCCTTCCCTCCCTCCCCAACACCAAAGAAATGACATAATGCTATGTATTGTTCTACCAAACCTGTTTTGTCAGCTTCTGCAGGCACAGACTGTCTAAGATCTGTGTTAATACAGGGTTGACTGCAAAAAGGATTTCTTTTTGTTTAGAGTTTGCACCTTTCTGCAATAAAGGTGTTTAATAAGGACAATCTCAAACCATCTTTTATTGTGTCTCTCCATGTTCAGCATTGGTCTTGACAAATTCCTGATCTGGAAATCATGCTGAAACATGATTTTCAGCCGGACTTTCAGATAAGTTCATTAACACATACTGAAACCTGAAAATAGCAAAATCACTTGCTAATGATAAGATTTTTTTCTTTATGCACAGAATTACTTTGGCAATTGCTCACCAGATGTTAACTCGTAGCCTTGTGATTTTAACTTCTGTGTCCTCTGATCATTTCAAAGCTTTGTTCTCATCCAGACTAATGACCTTCAAGTTCTTTTGAGACCTTCCTGATTGTCTTGTTTTTCCACAGTAATTTGGGGTCCAGAGATAACATTCTGGCCCTTATTGTAGTCAGAGGAGTATTTATAGTGGTTGCTGAAATGCAGCCACGATGTTGAATCACTTTTTCTTTCCTGTTCATTCTTCTGTCCTGCTTAGGACTTGATGAATAATATATTCCACTACACTGTTGGCAGATCATAAAATGTGCACTCTTCTTTTTTTTTTTGTCCTTAATACAAAGTCTTCAAAACAGAGATGACACTTAACCTATTATAGTTAATAAATGTTTATAGATCTTTCAAAATATAAAGTGAATGAACTCTGCTCTGTTTCCTAAACCCTGATTCATCAGTATGAAGCGGAGAGGCATAAGAATTTTCCTTCAATATTTTATAGATGCATTTTTCAATATAAGAGTAGTTGTCCAAAGGAAGTCTTTCCAATTAGTATCTCATCTTTGGAGTAGATAAACAGAAAGCTCAGTATCTCAGAGCTGGTGAAAGCATGTTTTAAAAAATATTTTAATATTTTAATAAAAATATTTTGTGATAGCTATGTTACCCTTTTATTTGGGACAGACCGAGGAAAATTCAGTAGATCAATTAAGACATTTTGACCTATATATCTCTTGAGTTTTCATTTAATTACTTACTTAGATAATTTATCTTGGCTTTTATTTTATGTATCCTCTCAGAACAACTAAAGATGAAAAGACTTGTGATAGCCTCAAGCAAAACAAATAAGCTTTCAGTATTTAGGCTGTCCTATGCCACAACCCTGACAATGTGGAAACACTAGAAACCCTAACTTTTAAGATTCCAAGTCCTGGCTCAGTATTGGAGTTTGAAGACCAAGACTCTGTGAGCTCCAGATTCTCTGTCACAGTCAGAAGCTTTGAAGCTCAGACTTTCACACTGAATTTTCTGATTATTTCAGACTTTTATTTCAGCAGAATGTTCTATTTGAATTGTCTTTAAATTATTTTAATTTTTTCAACATTTCTTGCAAAAAGAATATTCCAACTATAATTATAATTAGTTTGATTTTTTTAGTTTTGTGACTGACCTAAAAGAAAAAAGAAAGTGTTCTAACTGAACAGTTAATTATAGGAAACATTTGAAGTATTTCTAGGAATTTAAGGATTACTGAGGGCTAAACATCAAACATTGCTTTGGTCATTGTTAACAAAACTGTATGACAAATTGGAAATTAAAAACAAGATTTCCAACTTGGTTTCTGTTCTGTCATTCTCCAACTATTGGCAAAGCTGGAAGCACTAGACATTCCTCAGACTCTCCCATTAAAATAGGTAGTCTTTTTAAAAATAGCAGACTGGGACCTGATACGAAATTTCATAGTTTCACACCAAGGAAAGATATACCTACTGGGAGCTTCCAGTAACTTATGAGTTATACTGCAAAATAGTAAGAAACTGAAAGCATTTTTCAATATCTTTTGAGTCAAGGGTAAGTTTCTACATATTCAGGCTAAGGTAAGACTGCATTTGTCACTTGTGGTTCTGACAAGTTCTTTTAGAAGAGAAGTAAAGTGAATTTTTTAAAATATATTTTGAAAGCTATATCTGGCATTAGTTTAAATAATAAATACATAATTTTTCTTCTATATTTTTACCTTGACCTTGTCAATGCATGCACTGAATTACATGAAGGGGTAATGTTGTTTCATGAATGCTCTCAAAGAGAAAATAAATTCTGTGTATCTGACTCTTTGAAGGAACATAGTGATACATCATGGTTGAAAGCCAGGAGTGCCACTCATGAACTTTTAAAGTTCTATGGGGCAGAATTTATTTAGCTCCTGCAGTAGATGTGAAGAAACATTGCTTAACTTTTAGCCACATTTATAAAGTTGAAGAGAAATCACATCATAGAAAATCACTCTTCATATTTATCCAGAACCATTTTGACTTTTTTGGTTTTTTACTTCTCTGAGTGAAGGACCCAAGAGATCTCTGTGGCTTCAACAGGGTGCCATGTGCTTTTTCTATGCCACAGGCCTCTCCATCAACTGCCAGAAATGTTCACGAAACACTTGAGGATTAACTTTTTCACTCCTGTCATTGTTGTACTCCTATGGTTCCATGAGCTCCAGTCCCTATAAGCAATTACCTCACATGGTAACTAAAGACTGAATTAGATTCAGTATATTCAGAAGACAAGGGTCAGGAATTCAGTTCATAATGAAAGAGACCAGCCATTCTATTTTCCAACCCAACTCTGTTCAGACTTCTGATACCCTAACCCCCACAGGACACGTGCTGAAACTCAGTTGAAGCATCAGCATAATTATGCTGTATAATGTTGACATCCAGTCTTTCATTTCTCATCTAGAAGTGCAAATCAATGTTGCTGCAGCACTATAGTGATCTAAGACGTGATTTCAGACAGCCAGAATTTCTCCTTAAATAAAGAACAGGTTACAGATAGGACCAACACAGTCCCTTGACTCTGAAAGTAGTATTCAAACGTGAGAGAAGAACTCTTTAATCTTCCCAGTGGAAATACTTTTTTATCAAAAACTTAGAACCAGAGTCTGCCACATCTACATTAAACAGAAGTCTTATGTGAGATAGAAAAATAATATCATGAAAAACAGTAAGCGGGATTTGATTTTTGGGAAAAAGTAAAACAGCCTATTTTGCAATCCTGATATTATAAGTAACTGTTCAGCCTTGCCCCACCACCTTTCTTTTATACAAAATCAGATGGAAATTGCCATTTCGTGTATATTTCTTTTCCAAAATTTTGTTCAACATCATTCGGGTTTAGTGCAGAATATTTACTTCTTTCATTGCCTCGAGCACTTTTTTCCATAATATTAATTCAATGACTTAGAGCATCAAGAAATATCAGACACCACTAATCCAAAGAGCTTTTCTTTCTGCCTTGCTCCTAACTAGGCTTCTGTAAGGCCTGATGGAATATAAAAAGGAAAAGGTAAAAAAGGGACCTATTACTTTTCCTTACCCCATCACCTGAACAGTTTTATATAGACTGAATTAAGGCAGGTTTCTTAGGTCATAAAGTAAAAGTTATGGTCAAATGCATCATTGCAAAGTTAGATTGAACCATGCTTTCATAACAGCATAATAGTGGTAAAGTGGTAAAAAATACCGTCAAGATGAAATAACTTAATTTACTTGGGAATTTTGCAGATTTTCTGGAGCACAAAACAGTGTGGGACATAAGCATGTTACCTAGTAAGAACAGTAAATTTTATACAACCTGTTGCAGAAAAAGAATAAAACAAGGATGTCTCTTGGTAACTTAGAAGGTAGGGAGTGGAGGAATTATTTTCTAAAAATGAGTTTGTTTTGGAGACCAAACTATTATTTTAGAAGCATGAAAATACAGATACGGTAGTACCTGGAAAGACAGGTATTTCTAAATTATTTAGAAATATGTATTTTATTAAGATACTTTCACCAATTATAATAAAGATAATAAAGTTAACTAGGTAAAATACTGATATTCACTCTTCATTGTGTAGGTTTCTAATTTCTTAGTTATTTTTAAAAGTGGCATCAATGTTTTTAACATTCTTTCGTTTGCTTTCAGCAATACACTATTCTGACATCATATGACACAATGATATCATAAAACCATCAATCATAAAAAACGACTTGCAAATTCCTCCTTGAAAGACAGCTTGTTATGGGCATTCTGTATTGCTGCACAGATTTGAAAGACTAATCTAGTCCTTTTCTTTTTTTTTTCCTTTTTTTTTTTTTTACACAAACAGCATAATGTATAAAAATGTCAAATATCTTATTTCACATTTATGTAGAAACATTATTTTTTGTGATAATTTACATTATCATTTTGAAAAAAAAGGGGTTTTGTTGTTTTGCTTTTACAAAACAGTTCCTATGGATTCTGTTGTCAGTAATTATTATAATGAGCTCAAAAAATAAAGTTTCATGCCTATATCCTAATAAAAAATGTTGAAAGACTTAACTGAACACCATTTGTGATAATATATATTGTAATGAAGACTCACACTTTCCTTTAATTTTAGATAGAAACCTTAATTTACGCGTGAGAAGCTATTTTTGATTGAATTCAGTTTTACTTGTTGAAAAAATTATACACTTTTTCTAAAGCTTGTGCCTAATTTACGTTCCCACATAACCCCTACAGACTTCAATGCCAGATGTTAAGAATGCCTTCAGGTAGATCCCTGCATGTGGGGACTTCAGGTATTTCCCTGTGTATATAATGTTGCTGCTAGAATTTTGGATAGAATATTCTAAGTAAAAACTGAAATTTCTAAATTTTGGAAAGGCAACTTCTTAACATTTTATAAAAAAAAATTTCTTCCGTGATCGTATTTTATGTTGTATTTACATTTTTATAAGTCCCAACAACTAAGTTGTCATGTCTAATAGTGAAGTTTGACTCTGCACATTTGATTCTGGATTAATTTTGTAAATGTTTACTTCAGCTAATTAATCAGGAATCTACTATATGAGTATGTGAGGTATTGTCAGGCAATCAATATATCAGAATATTAATGAGGGTTTTTTTAATATTAGTGGATTCACAACACTGTAACAGTGCTGTGAATTGATGCATCTTGTCATCACTAGTCCTGTCTCAGAGGTGTCACTCCAAGAAAACCATTTGATTTATACCATAACACAAATCCTACAAGCACACATTTCTGCATATTGCATTGTTTTATCTGTAAGTAGTATCGATATTGTCTGAATATGTACAAAAACTAACTATAATGTGAAAGGTTTAAAAGATTTTCTTTTTTTTTTTAGGCTACCTAATAATACATTATACTCAGTACTCAAGTACTTGGAAGTGGTGTAATTCACCTCATCTTGCTATGTGTATGAATGCTCACAATACATATATTTTGAAGCAGAATTCCTCACACTAGTATACCAGAACTCTAATCTGTCTTCCAATGTTAATGTTGAAACAATATCAAGCATAAACTGTCAATTAATTTATTTCAAAGGATGTTTCTAACATTAGAGAAAATATTTTAGTAGCTTTGGCAGAGCAAGACTAGAAAGAAATGCTACTGGTTTTAAGACAGAAGTTGGCATTTATAAGCATGATTCTTAAGGTGGATAAATCTGAGGGCAAAAGTTGAACCTGATGGCCCAGAAAAAATCTTCCAGCCCTCTACATTTAGTGGTTTTAAGCTCTAAACTGTAAGTGATGAAGTAGACTCTGTAGGAATACCAGATGCCAAAAACTTAATATTATAGAAAATCTAAGAACTTCATTACTTTCATTTTACAGTCTTTCAGATCTTCACCATTTATGTTATTATCAATAAATGAGAAATCTAAAGCAACTAAAACAGGTTAAGGTGACACTGTTTAAGATACATCTTTCAGAAACATTTTAAAACACAATATAAAGTCAGGTCAGTATCAATTTAAAACAAAGTTATATACGGAAAGTAAAATTATGAAGCAGATTTCCAAAGGTGGTTGAGAGATCAGGAGCTTTAATTTCATTACAATGGAACTGGATATAAATTAAGGAACTGCATGACAAAATAGGCAAATACCAAGTTTAGAAATTTTAACTTGTAAGTCCCACGTGTTTTGTATGTTGATATTCCTAAGCAGATTTAAAAGAATACTAGTTCTCCTTTAAAAGTGCTGCATTTACAGTTAATACTGTAATATATTTGAATATATATGAAATATATTTCATGGTAGCCACTGAACATCCCAAGAGGATTTTCATTTGTTGTTGACTTTTTGTTGAGATTTCAGGGTGTAAATCAATGTTCATTAGAGTTGGGACAAAGCTGATGGAACATCTCAGTGAATATTAGCATTAGTAAAAATTTTCATTTGTTTGGTTGATATATCTTCCTTGTGTACCCAGACCTGGAAGTTTTAGCATTCACAGAAAAAAAGTGGTAAGGAAGAAAAGCTCTCCACTACATTTTTCCCATTAGCAAGGTCTCATTTTGCCAGTTCATCATTGGGACATTCAGAGAGACAAAGACAGGAAATTTGGAAGAGAAGATAGAATTCAAGGGCAGGCAAATAAAATTGCAAATAATCTCAGTAGCAATGAGTGTTGAAGACATATAAATACATTTGACCAGTGACTTGAATGCTAACTTCAAATTTATACACATGTAGATTTGCAGAAACACCTTTAGTTTTACTTCCAGTGAAGCAGAAATATTCAGGACTGGTTACTGGAAAATATGCAAAGTAAATGTAACGTAAAGAATAAAGCTGTATAATGTTTTTCTTTACATTATAGAAATTTCACAGATAAAGCAAACTACAGGAAGCCTTATTAACAGAATTTTGAATTTTTATTGTCATGAAACACATAAGATGTACACAGTCTATTTGGTGTCAATAGGGGAAGAAAAAAATTGATACATACTTCTGCAGCATCGAATAACTACTGCAGAAAGGTATACTCCCTGTCATCTTAGAAACAAGAATAATTTGAAATTCCCTAAAACTGAAAACTGCTGAAATGCAATCAATCAGAAAGGTTCTTAAGGTAAACATGAAGCAATCTTGGGTAAGATTACAACCATAGTCCCTGCAAAATCATCTGAGCATATTTTCCAGCTAAGGCAATATTTTTCTTCGACAAGGCACTTTACACTGTCTACTTATATTGTCTTTATCTCAAGCCTGCTCTAATTTAGAGAGAAACCTAACTTTATTTGGTAATGCAGAGGGGAAAAATAATTCTTTGTAGATTTAGTTTTGCTCATTTATTCCAACACAGCTTGCTATTTTACAAAACTAAGCATAATACTTTACAGAAATGCTCCGAACTATCTCATAATTACCTAGTGAATACAACATACAATGACTGTACCCTTAATTAATTTGCATCTAAACAGAAGTCTGCAATGTGTTGCTATTGAAATTAAAATTAAGGTCATCATGGATCCCACCCATATTGACATTAAATTGTCTGTGAATTCATTTTTGAAGGTCATAAGCAAACCTGCAAATTGGAAAAAAAAAAAAAAAAAAAAATTAGATCATGTCACACTTTCCCTTACATAGTAGTATAAATATATTAGATGGGAAAGCCTTAGTCTCGCTGATAGGTGCAGAAACCACTAAACTCTGCTGTACTGAAATTCTGTACCATATGCAAATTTAAAAATTAAGTTGTCGTTTATTAACATTTTCTCCTTTAAACTCCCTACATGATTCAGTCTAATGCACAAAACAGAGGAGTCTTAAATTAAGTCCAGAGGCTTAGTACTTCTGAGTTAGAGCAGAGGCAATTTTAGCCTGGTTTATTCTTCATATCCGTTCAATTAACCTCTCAGAGCTTTAGAACAAAAGTCAGAGTGACGGGTGTCATTTGAATTGAATAAATGCCATCTAACTGTCAAAGTATTGACTTACATCAGCCACTCCAAGCCAAGACCAGGATTTGAAATGAGGTGGACAAACTATGAGGCAGTGGGAGCTAATTGTTGGTATTTCAGAAACCTTACTTCACAGACTACATGAAGGTTGCCGTTTGACAAGCCCTTCCAGCTCATCTGAAGCTATAACTCTTAATATGCTCAATGTTATTTGCAAAATAAGTATTTTGCCATCTGTCCCTGTTTGCTGGGGACAGCACCTTGTTTTAGCGACTGGCATCGATAGTTCCTAACTGAGCAGAATACTCCTTGCTTTACGTTCAAGGCATCAATGTGTACCAGTCAGCACAGACATCCCAGAGTGGCATTGTGAGTTACTTTCCATCCAGCAGTTTTGCCTCTGCCCATGCACCATTTCACCTAAAACCAAACAAGAGCTTTTTAGCAGAACTCAGGCAAATCCCTTCACAGTTTTGTCAATGCCAGAATATGACATCGCTTACAGCTTTTTGTACCAAAAAAACAATTACATTGTTCACTCTGCAATCAGAAACATTGCAAGGGAGAAGGGATTGAACACAGACTTTTGGGTTCACCTTTTTTGAAATACATGTATGATAATCAAAAGTGAATTGGGACATACTGGAAATCAATGGTAAAGCTCACATTTAGTTCAAGGGGACCAGAATTTCAGGTTTTTTGTTTCATCATTTAAGTTCTGGAACTGGCACCTCATTTTATGAGGTGTCTCAAAACTCTTGTGTCTGGCACCAAAGATGCATGCAAATGCTCTCTACTCCCTAACTTCTCTGTGACTTTTTGCGAGGAACAAGAAGTGGGAATAACAGAAACCATAGTGGATCACCCCCAAAGCCCATCTCCAGCATGCCCAGCATTGTAAGGGGGCAGTATCAAATGCTCTGGAGAAAGTGGCAAGAAACTCCATACTGAACCCATTGTCATTCTGTGAGATAAAAAACAAGATTGTATAGACTTCATGAATTATTTAACTTTTCCCCTGATTCTTCTCATACTGTTTTATCTATAAAAAAGTCTTTGTATTTTTATGTAAAAATTAAAATTCTATCAAGCTTGTACTAGGCAGAGAACAGCGGGAGCGAGCTCCACCAGAGGGGAAGGCAGACTGGGGGCTGAGGTGGGCAGGGGCTCCCTTCACTAACAAGACACCAGTCCCACAGGACCTGAGCAAGAAGAGCAAGGCAGGTTTAGCAATGGTAACTGGGGTCAGCCAAGAGTGTAGATCAACAGACAAGCCCACAGCAATAAGGTAGGTCCAGGTCAAGCCAAGAAGTCAAGTCAGTTAGTGAAAGTCAGGATTTGGTCCAGCAATGGGAACAAGGGTCAACCAGTGTTGACAACCCTCCAGTCGTTCTGGAGCTCAACTAGCGCTCCAGAAACGACTACTAAATTTCAGGAAAACATTGATGGGTTTTGGTTTTGGTTTTGGTTTTCTTAAAACGCCAGATCATTTTGACATTACAGCTGGTTATAGGTTTCTCTGTAATTTAACAAGTAGAGAAAATTTTCAGCCCATTTCCAGACTGACAGAGTGTTAGACTTCAGCTACTTGGAATATTTGGAGCTTAGCTAAAGCTTCAATAAAATGACAATATTGATTCAAAACTTATATGGAATAATACTGATAGATTTTATTAGCTAATTATTGGTATTTTGAGTTGAAGGTACACTTACAGTAAGCATAAAGTACAATGCTTTGTAAAGTACCTTAGAATATCAACATAATTTAAAAGCTTAGTTGTATTATACTTCTATTTGTAAACTATCATCTATTAAAAAGAAATAACTATAGAGTAAATTATGCTTATTAATAGGAAAAGTGCTGAGACTACTTCAGATTCATGTCTTTCGTAATTCTGAAATGGACCTCAAAATCAATTTGTTTGAGCTTATATTACTCTATCATCCAGGAATTTAACTTGCACCTTTTTTCCACTGAAGTGAAAAGTGGAAAGAAAGAAAGATGAAGAAAGGTAAAGAAAAATGCTATCTTTATTCCTTCTGATTTTGAAAATGCCAGTGCTTCATATATGTATTTTGTACAAATAGTTGTTATCGTACATATATTGCAAATCAAAGTGATAAGTTTAGAAAACTATGCTAATGTTAGAAAAGTATGGAGAAAATGCAGCAACATGACACAGCAAAGCACACTGTGTATGAAAGCAGGACAGCACTATAAATGCCCTTTTATTTCAAATTGTCATTAATTAATCTGGGAAGTAAATACAGGGTCATTTATAAGCAGAGATATTACTAAATTTTTTGCCCTTTCTTCACAGAAGAAGCACTGAAATCCCTGAAGAGATTTCATGTTAACACGCAGTACCCCATCTGTGTAAGCAGACAAATAGAGCTTGAGAGTCTAGCGTATAATTATAAAAAACAAATAAGATTTGCATCCAGGGAGTGAAAAATAAAAATGCATATTTAATCAATGAGAACTTGCTCAAAGAGAAATGCAAACCCTATCATTAGGAATGCTTTGTTCACAGATATTATGATTCCTAACATTGTTTATTTCCAGCCTGTTTAGAATTAAAGTACAGGTGCCATGATTTTCAAGAGCAAGGCTCACTGTCTGGATTTTGTCATGAGTCCCAATGACAGGTACATGTGCCCAGCACACTAAGAACAGTGCAAACAGATTTGTGACTGCAAACTGTGGTTTTCTTTGATTCCAATTTGGTTTGCTTAGGATATTCCTATTAATTGAAATCCATATTGATGGATTTGCCTGATAAAGCAAAGCAGTATATAAATTAGTTTTATCCATGTATTACTCAGTATGCCATATTTTTCATATTCCTTTTTTTTTTCTTTTTTTTTTTTTTCCCTGTAAATCTCAGCTTTCAAAACTTGGCCTTCAAATACTGTAAGCTTTGCCGCTAAGACCATACAGGAACCCCTAGAAGAACTACAAGTTATTGATTAAGCAAGATTCATGACCGTAACCTGAGGCAATAACTAGTGTGTGTGTTTGAAATCATGAGTTCAAATTTTGGAGGAGAAACTGGCACTGAACCTGATAAACAGACTATTGCTGATGAGAACAAGCAATGCAAACACTCTTCAGAGAAACAGACGGCTGTTTGCCAGGGATTCAAACTCTCCAAACAAGTTTTGTGGTGCTTGTTGGGTTTAGCACGAGACTGCTGTTTCTGCCCCATCGCGGGCACCCTTCAATGAAAGTTAAACCAAGAAGAATTCAGGGTCTATGCTTGAAATTGAACGTTTCTTGGAAAACTATTCCTGCAAGCTCATGGGAAATTCATTCTGTTGCCAAGATCCAAGCAAACACAGGAAGGTAGAAAGTAACACTCTGGATGGAAATATGAGATTGAACCTATGTGCAAGCACTTGTTTCATTTTATTTCATTTTCTGTTATGGGTACCTGCAGCATGTGAATGCTGTAAAGATGGGAAGGAGAAGTATCAGTACATGAACAAGGAAGGCCAAATTTTCAGAAGTGACTGCTAATTTTATACTTCTGAGTAAAAGACTGTCTCTTTCTACTTGCTTCAGTGTTTTTGTACTTTCACAGCAGAACTACTTTACTTTTTTTATTTGTTTGCTTGATTGATTCTCCTGCAACTATAGAAGTTACTGCAAAATCAATAGGAAATTTTGGCCTGTGTGAAAGATTTTAGTAACTATAGAAATCTACAAAATACAGGGTAACAAAAAAAAAAAAAAAAAAAAAGAAGGTATCTAACACTAAAATTAGATTAATAGTTCCCATACCTGCAGTGCAACATTTTACAATTCAATAACCATAATTTTATTACAGAAATATAGAACAGTAAAGGTACAAAGTTTCCGAATACGATTTAAATTAATATCCTTGTATCAAATGGGAAACAGGATCGCAGTGTATTGAAACTTCTAACATCACTTTTATTATTTATTGCTCCACTGATTTCTCAACACTGTCTCAGTGCTCTCTCCTCTTCTCCCCTCACCTTTACCTCCTGTTAGCTTTAAGATAACAGTGGTCTAAAAAAGTGTTCTTACTATGAATCTTGATGCCTTCTAAAAAGGAAGAAGGCAGATCTCATAATACGATAACACATTTTTCTTCTATTTAAATTATTTGCCCCCTAAGATAAACTTCGTGTGCATATCAGAATGGACACTATTCAGAAAACACAAACACTTCTCTAGTTACTTAACACCAAACTTTTACAATTTCATAATTTGTTAATTTTTTTGAAAGAGGACCATACTACCTGTTAACTCATTCTTTAAGGGAGGTAGTTTAGTGTCACTTTCAGCTAATTAGATGCCACTTATATAAGGAGATTGTGGTGAGGCTGGGGGAATTGGCTTGCTGGCAGGCTTTGTTGAACCTGAGAAAGCATCTCACACTCAAAATACGTTGTGTCCCAGAGAGGATGAAAGTTTCTAAGGAAAATTTGAGGAAAACTCTATAGAAGAAAAGATACGGAGGGGTTTAGGTAGTGTTACGTGTTTTGGAAGTAAGCATTTGAGAGCTTGAAGTATAGACGAGCAGTTGTGGAAAAGAAAAACTGAATGTGTGTATGATATATTGAATGTTCTTTTTTTTTTTTTTTTCAGAAAAATATGAAAGCCTATGCACAGTTTCTGAAATCCTTGGAAGGTTAGCTTACAGTCTAGTCAACTCTCATGGAGTAAAATCTATGCAATTTGAGAAAGTACACCTTTGCTACTGTTTTCTTGTTTTGCTTCTACCCTTCCCATGAAAAAGTGTCAGTAGGGGAAAAAAAAATTCATTAGAGCCTTCTACTTCCTTGACGAAGGGATTGACTCTTCTAGCAGCACCTAACTGCTGTTTTTCCCTAGTCCCTTTCCCCATCCTCTGTGTGAATGCTGAGCTATGCTCAGGGACAAGAGGCAGCTAGCAGCATAATTTATGGGTTTTATCAGAATGCCCTAAAATACTCAATACTCCATAGTGTAGGCTCAGATAAAAGCCTTGGATGGAGACATAAGTAAGTTGTTTGTTGTTGTTCTTAGTTTCTTTTGCAGCTTCTGGCCCACAGCAGGTGCATATTTGTGATAGTGGAGCCTTGGTTTCAATGCATTGGGCCAAGGACATGCTCTCTGTGTTTTGTATTGAGACATCTTGAGAAAGGGTTAGAAAGGTCTGTTGGCATGTGCACAACTCAACTTCTTCTTTCCCCCAAAATAGGAGAAGGCAGAAGAGAGGGATTGCTAAAACTTCCCATATCCTAAAAAAAAATTCATTTTCAATCAATTCAATATAAAGTGGTGATACGAGTTAATTCCTGACTTGTTTTTAAGATGAGGATGGGGTGGGGACTGTAGTTAAATTCTTTCTCCAGATGTATGTAGCAGAGCTCCTTTGTAGAACTGACGCTGCTGCACAGGAGGTCACTTGTTCTGTGTAAACTGCCAGGTAAGAAGTTCTGAAATGGTGAGTTGAATAAATAAAATCACAAGAATGTACTTAGAGTAAAAATTTAATATGTGAGGATAATCATTCCACACAGTGGTATTTCTAAAATTGTCTAGGTCAAGATGACTAAAACAGGTCATTTACTTCCAAGACACATATTTCATGTAAACACCTACATAACTAATATTAAATGTCGATTTTTATCTGCTTAGCCTTAAACTTTAATCTTGCCTCCCAAGTACAGAAGCTTTTGAATCACTTTATTAGTAAGTTTGTTAAAATAAGACTATCAAAAACATAGGCAAACATGCTATTATTCTATGCCCAATTTTCTGTACATTCAAATGGAAACATTGCTACAGCACTTCGGAGACTCTAAGAAGGAAATTTTAGAGAAGTGCTATTCCATATGTTTCTCAATGCCATTGTACAATGGTCAGATTTGGCTGTGAATGGCACTTTGTCAAAATCATATTTTCTAATATGTTTTTAAATTCTTCCTTTTTTACTGTAATTTTTAAGAGAATGTATTCAGTGGTAACTATCTTTTACTAGATAAGATAAGTATATATCCAGAAAGACAGTTACAACAACCTTCAGGCTGCCATTCCATTCCAGGCATTAAATTGCAGTTTCTATTCAACCTTGACTTGGATGGAAGCATGCATTCATGTCATCTCTCTTTTAATACCTTTTAGGGAACACCCACTATTCTAACCCTGTGGCGTAATTATAGCCGAACAACTCTGCAGCCATATCTATATTAAGGAAGCTTTTGTCCTTTTTTTGAAAAAGAACTAGGAGAACTGAAAAGTATATTGATCTTTTGGGTTGGGTTAGTCTGTTAAATTTATCTAGTAAAGATCCTCTCTGAGGCTGGACTGATAGAGGGTGAGAACTTTATAGAAATGCTGACATTCTCCAAATTAAGATTCTAACTCAGTCATTGTAAGTTCAGAAACTGAAATTGTGACTCTTCAACTTAATGCAGTAATTAATGCATTCTAAAAACACGTTTCCACATGTTTTTGTAACATCATTTTGCAAAATCATTTTTTGCCTTTGGGAGCATTAATACAGATCTATAGTGGCACAGATAAGAGATTTCCGAAGAAATATAAGAACAATACACACATACTCTGTGTGGCTTTGTCAATAATGCACACATACAGCTGGAACATGTATTTATGCATCTCTGTTGACTGTTTTTATGGGTTTGAGTTCTTATGTTTCATCAATATGCCTAGCATGGTAAAAATTACTATGTTTCTATTCCTGCCTGTCTTTTTTCTTTTTTCTTTTCTTTTTTCTTTTCTTTTCTTTTCTTTTCTTTTCTTTTCTTTTCTTTTCTTTTCTTCTCTTCTCTTCTCTTCTCTTCTCTTCTCTTCTTTTCTTTTCTATTTCCTTTATGAGTTTTAGGATTCAGTTGTGGGTTTTCACAACAATAGTGCAACGAGATAGCTTCAAAGAAACCTCTGCACCTTAAGGGTTAATACCAAGCAGAAGAAAAAGAATCTGATTTCTGTTTCAACTTATTTTTAGAAGTGCACACCTTGCTGATGCTCAGCTTTGATTTCTGCACAATTCCTTCACCAGTCAGTTTATTTTTACCCTGGTGCTCCTGGTAATTCAGTATTATAAAGGGTTTTTTTGTTAAGTGGAACATTTGTAAAATTGGTTTATAAAAAGTTTATTATTAGAGAAGAGCCTCAACTTCTTTCCCACACAGCTGGTGCAAAGGAAATGTAGGACAGTACTGGGGTATGAATCATTCTAATAGTTGAAAACCTTACTGCAGAACAGTGATGGTGGAGATTAGCCTGCTCTGGTTTCTGCTGATTTTACCACAGTTACTCTGCGAAAAGACAGGAATTCACAACAGGTTCTTTTTTCAGAGGGACTTCAAATGTGAGGTGGTTTATATGGGAATACTCTTATGAGCATCCATTACAGGATGTGGTAGCTTCTGGAATATTTCTTCCATTTTTCTTTCCCTGTTTGAATGTTTAAAATGACAATAGGAAGATATGACTGTCTTATGCATCCTCTGTCATCTTGGAATGAGTAGCTAAACGACTGGCTTTGATGGCGCCATATGTTTGTGATATGTTTAGATGACATTGCTTGAACATACTTGCATAGACCATGTTCATATTATTCCCATGATGCATATATGCTGTACCTTTTTAGCAAGCCTCTATATACTTAAGTGAGGAGATGGAACTAGTCATATATGCACTGTAAATATAAAGCCTTTGTTTACTTGTACTTTGACAAATGTGTTTTATCTTCAGACTTTCCCCCCTCAAAGCCTAATGCATTGCAATTTCACGTAGTTGAATATTTGTATTTATATATGTTTTCAAATATACCTCTGAAGACATGACTGGTTAGCAGCCTTTCTATTTTACTTGTGGCTCTAACATTTTCCTACCGTATGCTCAGCTGTGATGACAATTGCAGTAATAAATTGCATCGTAAAAGTTTTCGTGGTTTTTAACAGTTACTGAAGCTATTCCTATTCTATAGCTTTATTTAAGCTGTGCTTCTTGGGCTCACACGCAATCTTTATCAAAAGTATACAATAACATCTAGGGTCAGCATCTAAAAATGAAGCTCTGAAAAACCATTTTTCTTTTCCAGTCTGTCTGATCTCAATCTGCAAAGACAAGCCTGTTTTTAAGCATTCTATTTCATTGTACTTTAATGAGACTTTTGTATATAAAGAGCATTTAATTCTACCAAAGCTATATTTAGAACTAGAAACAAATAACAAGGTAAAGTCCTAGAAAGATGCTTTGCATCCCAAATATTTAAAATACTTTCCTATTGTCCCAGAAATATGCAGAAACCTAGCTCCATTTCTTCACCTAAGACTGCAGACAATTATATTCAATTCTATATTCACTCTTTGTCAGAAATGGTTCTTTTGTCTTTGAGGCTTGAGGTTTTTTGCTACAGATTAGGAAAACACAGCATTTTAATTGTGTGTAATTTAGCAAGTGAAACGCAATGCATCTTTATCCAGCCTTATTTCCTTTGAACTTCACTTAAACTTTGTGGCATTTTGTGAATTCAATTGCCTGTATTAGGGCTTTCAGCTTTTTTCAGCCAGAAATACATGCACAACTCAGATGATCTTCACATTTGCACTAATTGAGTTGTACTGCACACATCAACTTTACAGTGAGTCAGTACAGAGCACTCGCATTAAATCAGAGGCAAGCTGAACACGATGCCCCTGTGGAGCTTGTGATTATCCACACAGCACATATGATAATAGTGCATGTTGTAGTGCTAGCCATATCTGGGCTTTGCCTGTTGTAATTGCTAGACCTTGTAACAGAGAAATCTTGGGTAAATAACTGAAGATTTCAGATTCTACTCAGACAATATTTCTGAAGGTAAAGAGGGCTTGCCCAGGAAAAAGTAGCCCTATAGTACCGCTGTGTACCACAGGAAATCAAACAAATCAGATTTTATGCCTCATTCTTACCTGTGAATATGTGGCTTTCTAATGGAAATTGTTGCCTCCACTTATGCCATGGTGGTGATAGTGAAAAGAAAGATAGGAGGGCTTCCTTGCATTTCAATCCCTCTCAGAAAAGTCTGACAATTTAATCAATGTATTTTAAAATGAGAATAAAGGTTAAGAACTTCAAAGAGCAAGAAGAGTGAGTTCAGAACTTTGCAGTTCTGTTTTTTCCCATCCTTATCTTAATCCATAGTATCATGCTAAGAAAGGAGATTGGGTCTTCAAACTCTGAGCTAAGGGAACTGAATAGAATGACTACTAACATTTACATATGAGTGAGAGGATGAGTGACTGACAGTGACAAATTCAATGTTCCTATTTTGCAAGTGCATGGAAATATGTCTAGGGCTCATAATGATTTCCTGAGTGAGAGAATATAAGAATGCTTTGATTTGGGCATTTTAACTTTTCCATTCTGTGTGCTCACTTCAAACTTTCAAACATCTGTGAGCTACAGTTTTCAATAATTGCAGGTGGAAGAAACTAAGTTTTGTGTTTATTATATTATAAACAGCCGAAAGATGAGTGATGATTACATTCTTAATTTTGTGAATGAGTTGCTTTGGATTTGACTAGAACTTTAATCTCCAATTCCTTACACGTAAAAACTTGCCAGTTAAGATTGTTTCCTGTTTGTGTTCTACACAGGAGAAAGTGTGTCCATTCTTCAGTACCAGATCTGTCAAAGCACACAGAGTAATTACCAGCAATGAAAGTCATGCTCACCAGAAGCTAGGGAGTTGTCAGATATATTAATGAATGATATAATGGGGTAGGTCTGTTTGCCAGCCTGGATATAGCATATTAACCTTCAAGTGGTTCATATTTTAGCCAAGAGTCAGATGGAACTACTCCAAAACCTGTGGAGCAAATTCAAATAGCCATAGGTGTACTCTAGAATACTTTAAATACATTTACTATTCACAAATATTTTTACCCTTACATGAAACTTTTTCAGTTCATCACCATGAAAGTCATTTTAGTGTCATTGGAGTCATCTCATACAGTGCTATCCTCTAGGCTTTTCAAGTCAAATAAGAACTTTTGACTAAAAATTTTTACCACCTGTTAGTCCTGTTGACTGTGTATAATTGTGTATTAATTCAGCTGTTTCCTCAAGTGTAGGAGTACTCTTGCACCTTTTGGCTCAGTCAGAAGGAACTTTGATCAGAAACAGACTCTAAAGTAGCCTTTTTCTGGTGAAGCAGGGTGGAGTAAAGTAGACTTCATTGCTCCCAGTTCTGGCTGCAGGTGAATAATCAATGTAGACTTTTTTTAAAAAGTCTGAATATCAAGATCCTATTTGGCCAAATTTGAATTCAGACTCTCACTATCAAATTGAACAGATAAACTACTCTGCTCACTTTTACCAATAAAGAAATCTTCTCTCTTTCTGGAAGGTAGTTCTATGTGGACTTTCTCATTCATAGCCAGAAGAGGCCTGGATCAGTTACTCCCATTGAAAAGTTATGATTTTTAATTATTTCTATTTCAAAATAGCACTAAAAAATCCCAAGCAATTATTTTTTCTGGAGTTTTTTCAAACCCATCTCTTTCAAGATATGCTTGTACCTCAAAATGCCATCATATTCTGTAACTCAATAATGGTTATACTTGCTGAGCAAAAATCCTCTTAAATGGATGATACAAGTGTAAGATAGCTGTGAATAGTATATCATGGAAAAGAATAGCTACTTCTGCATTTAGGAATAAGTCTGTGGGAAACAAAGTAGGCATTGAATTTGTATCAGAGTAATTTACATTTCTGATCAATTAAGCCAGTAAATGGATATGCCTGAACCTTCTATAAATGTGTATGCCGTCGGGAGATGTGCCTTTGGACACTGTATTCAGGAGAAGGGTAAAATTAAGGAAAATGTAGGTAGTAGAAAATGGGAGATTGGTCAAATGTCTTCTTGGAGAAGAAGGTGGACAAAGTGGGAATGAAAATGTTGCATGAATAATTGAAGATAAAGACAAATCACCATTTGTGCAACCTTAAAAACGGGCATACAAGACCAACAAAAATAGCAATCCAGGAATAAAAGAATGTCTCCCTTCCATTCAGTTTTCATTGTCACATTTCCAGAATAGGCACGATCTAACTGGTTTTCAAAGACTTAAACTAGAAGACAAATGTAATTTTCCAGAGATAGAAACAAGGTCTTGAAGATAGTTTCATAAAAAAAGGGATAATAAAATGAAGAGGGATGAGGAGCAAGGAAGGTATTTCCTGATTCTGACCAAACTAAACTATACTTGGGGCTAGCTGGTTTACGCTGAGTTACAAGGTCTTTTACCCCTTCCACCATCCAAAGGGACTAGAGTTCCAAAGACACCAAGTGGTATAGAGCTGGCTTCTCCAGCCTTCACCCAAAGTCTGCTTAGAGAGTCTGTGCATCCTTGAAGGTTCAGTGAAGTGGGGTCCGTATCACTGGAAACCTGATGGATTTCAGTTTTGTATCAACTTCCAAGGCTAAACCATTTTCTGGTGGTTATGTTTCTGAACTGGTTTTAGCTTTGACATTGATTATGATAGGACTATGTCTGCAAACACAACCATTTACATTGCTTTATTTATTTAAACAAGCCAAACAGTTCAGAAAAAAATGATTGAAACTCTGAGGAGAGAAAACATATGTAAGTATTTATGCCATTTTGTTATAATTTGGACAAAATGCTGCTTACACTAAAGTAAATAGGTTATTGTTCCTTTCACTAGAATCCAGACTAAGAAAGGAAGTAGATTTATATTCTTTGTATCTCCATGGCTAAAGTTTAATTTAAAGCAAGCATATAATTTTATTTGAAAAATTCTTCTACTTGTATATATGTCCCAGTTCAGACAGCATTTTTCCTCTGTGTCTGTTCTTCTGACTGTACCTCACTATGTCTTAGATGAAGCTAGAAGAATAAATGCTACAAAACAGGTTGCTGTCATAATGTTTCTGACAACAGTAGCTGGAAAAGGGAATAGAAATCTCATAGACTTTTATTGTGGAAATTCTGCTGCAGCCTGTGCAAACCTTATAAACTTCAAGGAATTAGTCAATAGTAGTGTTAACACAGTATTACATATGCACAGCAGAATTTCTTATACAGATTGTTAGATTGATGTCATGAATTTCTATTCATAATTTAATAGACATGTAAAATGAATATGGAACTATTTTTACAGAAACCACTCTGCATGCCTTACAGTCTACAGTTGCTAATAAAAAATGACATTTCCTATTTAGTACTTACTTGTGTCAATAAACATAAAATATTTTTATATTACTATTAATGCTGAATAACAAAAGTGACTGAATTAAAAGCATTTATTTTGAAATTTTAACTTCAGTTATAGTTTCATAGGAAAATACAGTCATGTAAGGTGCAATTACTGTAAGTAAGAATTTTTTTGAAATTATAGGCCATAACTGGAATCAGAAGCTAATTAAGTCTTTTGAGGATGTAACTTTGTCATTTTTTTCCCAGAAGGAGAGGTGTTCTCTAATGTAACTGTTCTATGTTTTATTGCAATCATGATTTGCACCATTTTTGAAATTTCTACAAGTTTTTTATCTAAAAATTATTTTTAAATGGTTAAGATGTTAAAGCAATATCATGTAATATATAATGCACGAGTTTCGTGTTTCTTTATTGAGGCTCCAGAACAAAAGAAGTTGTAGTGTGTGGGGAAGGGGAAGAGGGACTTGAGAAGTATGGGTGTTTGACAGAAGGGGGAGAGGAACTTTTTCATCATTATGAAATAATGAATAATAATTCCTTACACCTTGAGAGTCGTGGATTAAGGATTTTACATATGCATTTTATTAAAGATGGTTATAAATTTCATTATGCTGCTATCCAAAAAATGAAATAATATATTATTGCCTTTATTAAGTATTAGTTGTTCCCAAGTACTATATGTAATAAATTTAGGTTTATTTGAAAATTCACAATGTATAAAATCCAAATCTTTTTAATAAGAATTCCTTCTGTATGGGCTCTAAAGCAATGTTTGACAACATTAAACTCTTCCAGCAGAACATGGCAGTACTTAAAGCTTTACCTCACACTTAATTTTCTTTCACTAAAATTCAGGAGTTTTGATTAAATCTTATCTTCTACTAAGGTTTAACGTACAATCAATGCCTGGAAAAAGCTAAGAACCTCAGAAAACAATTCAGGGAAGGAAATATTTAATGCCTATTTAAGACTTTCAGCTCAGTAAATATCAAATTGGACAAGTTTCTAGGTTTACTCAAAGCCAATTTTTCATGGCATTAGTAAACTAATCTTCAGAATTCAGTAGTTAAAAGTTTATGTTTTATTTGAACACAAGGTCTGAGGATTTTACCTTTAACTATTAACTTTGTCTTATTCAGATCTCTTAAAGGATCTCTTTAAAGGATCTGAGCCTTTAGATTCATTGATGTCAGTAGGGCAAACTCCTTGTACAAATCCAAGAATTTGTTGTAAGTAGAGACACTCAGAAAGGAATGGATTCAGGTAAGTTTGTTTGTTTCAGGTTTTTTTCTCAATCAGGTCAAGATAAGAACAAGATTAAAAAAATCCCAGCATCAATTCCAAATATTCAGTTAACCAGTTTGAGATTCCCTGTGACACACGCAATGCAACTTCTAACTTCTACAATATCAGAATTTGAGCTTTCATAATTTCAGTAGCAGATGTTTCAGACAGAAGTGCTATGTCAAAACCACAGATTTTTGCAAGGATGTGCACCAATTTCTAAACTGAAGAGAAAGTGCTGGAGATAAGGGTTTAAATATGTCAGGTCACAGTAAAGGGTTTCAGTTTTCTGAGCTTTAATTTACATTTCCTAATGTTAAGTCACAAGCTACCTATAAAATAAGTAATCCGTGAAGTTGATTTTATCACTGTCCAGTATGCTACCAATACTTAAGTGTGCTACTATTCTTAACGTTTTCTGAATTAGAGGCTTGTTGCCTCTATGTAATATTTTCATTCATTTCTGTTTGCTATTTACTTACAGAAATGGGAAGAGTGTTTGGGAAATTTAAGACTAGGATTAGGAAGGGAACAATCTTGTTTTCATACCCTCTTCTATACCCTGTGAAAGGATTAAAACATGTCTTTTACTTGGCTGGTTTTAAAATTACTTTTTCTCATCATTTTATTGATGTAATATCTCTATGAGTGGATCCTGCTAACATCTTTAGATCTCAAATATGCTATTTAATGTGTACAGAATATTTCTAATAGTCCTTGTTCATGTTACAGAAAACATCATAGTATTTTATCTAATATTTTAACTTTTTGTTCAAGCCATTTCCTGAAACTGTTCAGAACTTCCATCTTCTCAGATGTACCCAGAGCTAAAATCCTTTTTGAACGAGTCCAAACAAAGTTAATTCAATATTAAAACCTGAACTGCTTCTTTAGAATTGCGTCCTACCTCTTTAGATTTACCTCTTTAGACTCTAAAGAGTTACCTCTTTAGACTCGTACATCTTCAGACTTCAAGCTGGTATTGCAGTGGTAAAAGGTGTGAAATGGAGAGAACACAAGATATTCCCTCATTTTCTGCAGGTGAAACAATAAAGTTTTGCATCTTTAAGCATTCGAGCTTGCAGTCTGGTTTTATTGCTTTATTTCACATATGTATAATGAAAAGACTGTTATTCCTAGATGTGAATAGAACAACTCTTTAATTAATGGTTTTAATATGCTGCTTCTTTCCTTCAGGAAATCTGTTATTCTCTGAATAACTGTTCAGTCAGCTGAAACGATTGGGTGCAGACATCAGCATATAAGACAAAATAAAATAACAAATAAAGCACTTGCTGTTTAAAAGCAGTTTCTCAACCAAACTTGTCTGCCCTCCTGCTTGCTTGGAGTATGCTGACTATAACTTCAAACCATTTTAACATTTTGGGTGCCTTCAAGCCTTACTTTTGTGCTGAATATTTGGCCAAGTGCTATATGTGTCTTGTTCCAATTTGGTGTACCAAACAGATGCATCAATGCATGTTAAAGTAATGTATGTTAAAGTAATTGAAAGGGCAGAGTGTAGCCACAAACAATAGCAAAGCATTACTTTCCTAACTGCATAATATTGAAGTAATTCCACGTGTGTACCGTTTCAGGTTCTGATGAGACTGATAACTCCTGAATTTCCAGGGATAGGGAATGAGTCTTTGTAAATGAAGGCCCATGCTGACACTGTCTACAGTTCAGAATTGTTATGTTACATTAAGCAGCGTTGTGCTCTTGCACCTTATTAATTATGGAACCTCTCACTGATTCTGTGATAGTTTTTCTTTAATGGTACTGCTATGTGAAAACACAGCTCCTTTTGAAGAAACCCGTCACACTGAAAGCAGCTCATTAACTTCAGTCTTCCTCTCTGTTTGATATGACAGACTTCCCTAACTAACTTTAGATGTGAGATAATAAAGTTTTATCTCTTTTCACAGTTATTCAAGACAGTTCATCATGCACTTCACTTGCAGACAGAAAGCTGAACAGACTTGAGCACATCAGGAATCCTCTGTACATCAGAACCCACAAAATTCTAATTTGAATGAGGAAACTGACTTCAATCAAAACTCACAAATGCTCATGTGCAGTTAACATGGGTTTTCTTCCCCCACCTCCCCCCAACCTTCTCAATTTAGAAGCCTGAAATTTCATTTCTTAGATTTTTCCTCTTTACATGCTTATTTCACATGAGGCTGGACTTCCCTGTTGGAGGTTTCATGTGAGACAGACAGAAAATCATGATGTATTCCCATAACTTTAAGAATAGACTGTTTCCAAGGGTGTAGTGAAGCAGAATAGCAGATGAAGGAAGCAAGGAAGGAAGTTTTGTATTTCTTAACAAAAAAAAATGTAGATTGAAATAGGATTAGTCTTATTTGGCTGCCTCTCTTAGTGAGGTTTTTTTCAGAGCAGTAGTGCAGATTTAAACAAGTCATCTTTCTGATTCCTTTTACTAAACGGTGTTTTGGACCTCAATGTCTGGTGCACATAAGCAGTGTTCATTTTGGTGGGAATTCAGCCAACAGCTTTGCTCCAGAAGCTCATCAAATGCTTAGCGGAGATGCTGCTTACAGCTTGACATGTTGGTCATAAGACAGCTGTGCCCTCCAACACATATCCAACAGCATGCACCAACAGAAGGGTCTCATCTAAAGCTCCCATGACATTCTGCAATGGTTCTCATGCAATATGAAGGGTCAAATGTCGTGTACATCTCTCTAGCTGTTAGTTAATATAAACATTTAAATTGCTTTTTCAGCTTTCTCCTGCTTCTTCATCTTCCACCTAGGCTCCTGGTCTTCCCTTCTTTTCTTGGTCTACCTCTATTGCTGCCCTGCATTTCACAAGTCCTTATGTCTTTTATTGAAAGATAAATGGATTATTATTCCTATATTTTTCTTCTTCCTCCTTCTAACCTTACTCTTGTGCCCTGGCATTAGTTATCCTTACATTAAGAGAGAAACATTCAGAGAGGCTGCCTGAAGATCCAAAAAGATAACACCATTCATTAATTTCTACCATGAGAGAACTAGAAGCTTTTAGGCAGGGGGATGTCTTGGTAAACATCAGGAGATCTTTAAGGTTGTTGCTGCTGGTGGTTCTCTTGTATTTCATGGCAATGCTTTATAAAATCTGATATGATGAAGGCAGTGATCCTAAACTACAGCAACAGTTTCAGACGGAACATGACAGACCTGCTCCTACTGCATGTTGAGATTTTTCAGGCAGAAGCACACTACTGAGTCAGCTTCTGGTTGGATTTTGGGCTTCTGTCTGTTGGCACTGATGTCTCCATATGGGATAGTCTGTGATTTAACTGCAGGAGGGGACATGGTGGCAATTGCCTTCACCCATTGATCCTATCTTTGTGCAAGCAGGGAGTAGAGTTTGCCATGAGAGGTTTCCCTGGAGAGGAAGAAGCAGCATCTCAGGACAAAGTCGCATTTCCAGGAGAGGAGGAAGAAGGGAACAGGATTGTTGTGGTTGTTGTCAAAAGGCTCCTGCAGGATGTTCAAGATGGCTGACACGGGTCCTGGGCTAACCAAAGCAGAGGCTGAGGAGCGTGAGGCTCTGGGAAACTGGCAGAACCCACACTCCTGCAAGAGACTCCTTACCCAGCTCCAGACCTGCCAAGCCACGTTCATTGGCAGCTAGTTGTGGAGACACCAAAAGAGGAAGAAGGTCAACTGCTCCTAAAACAGAGCCCTCAGCTCCCCAGTAACTGACGCAATCCCAGTATGCATAGCTGTCATTCAGGTTGTTTCTCAGCCCCAGGATTGCAGGTGCTGTGCCTGACACTTTGAATACATCACGTCAGCCTAGCTAGTCCCAAAGGAGTTAATTTAAAGGCTCACAGAGCCTTTCTGTCCATCTACATGTATCATTTCTAAGTTTTTGTAAATTTTCAGGCTCTGGTTCAGTTAAAGGTGAGGACAAAAGCTGAGAACAATCCTATTGATTTGGTGAGAACAGGTTCATCAAATGCCCTACACATTTCCTAAAGACCACTGCTCCTGACTAAGGCCTCCTACTCAGTTTCACAAACTCATATTGGGCCCACAAGAGAACTATCCATACCCCACACCTTTCTCTGAGCATCTTATAGAATGTGGGCCACACTGACCTTGTAAAAGACCACAAATTTCTGTTGTTTGAATACTTTCAGTGACCCATTTTTATTCAGCCATTCTGTTAGTTTAGAATTCTTTCCATTCATCTTCTTGGTCACTGCCTGAAAATGCACATTTTAAGAATCAGAAGAGGAAGAGATCTGAGTTCACAGGTTGTTGTGGCCCTGCATAAGGCTCCACTTACTCTCTGAGGAAATATCTTTTGAGGGAATAGATTTACAGCAAGACCTCATCTTCTGAGCACTTCTTGTGTTGGAGAGCAGAAACAGTTTCTGAGATGGTAAAAACCTCTTGGGTACGAAACAGTTGGCCATAGGGTGTGGCCATGATGAGGCTGTAAATTTCTGCCAACTCTGAACAAAGTGCTTGACCCCAGGACACGTGGGTGGCTTATCCTGAGAGTGGAAAAGAGGAGAGGAGAGTTATACAGAAACTCATCAATGATCTGGGGAGTGGACAAGAGATCTCTTGCTATGCTCAACGGTGTACATGCAATTAAAAAATGCTTTTCTGCAAAGAGAAAGTAAAAGCAGGAAGAGTGACTGACTAAAGCTCGATGTTAGCAACATTTGCTTGATGTGTCAAATCTTTGCCCCAGTAATCAAAATACACCATACAAAACAGCTCAAAGGACATAGGGATTTTTTTGCCCCCTACTGTGAGTCTTTCAACAAAGAGCCCCTTTCGGCTTGTAGATGACTACAGCAAGCTACTGTCCCTGGAGGACGCATTTTCAGAACTTTTTCATTTATAAAGAACATTTCTCTCTGACAAATTTTACGTAGGCAATTTGATTTTACTTCAGTTATTTTCCTGAGGCACTAAACCTGGATTCAGAAAAGAATCCAGACGTAGTTGGAATTATTTTTGTAAATAACACATGGTGCAATTTATTCTTTTTCTACCAAATTGGCATCATTACAAAGTGCTGCGAGCTTTCCAAATTATGTGACAACTTTTCTGGTGCTTGGAAATAAAGACCTCTTTTCTCTTAGAATATAAAATAGTCTGTATTAAGGAGGAAAATTGAGAGCTTTTACACTGGGTTAACACACCCCCTACCTTGCTTATGGGTGTATACGCCAGAGTGACAAAATATATGACATGCTATTTTCAAATTACTGTTTGTGATCCCATTTAGTTTGGAATAGGCCTGCATGCCCTATGCCTGTGTGAAATGCCCTGTTATTTTCAATCTGTTCCATTTAACAAATTGGCACTCTGTAGGAAAGCTAGGATCATTCCTTACATGATCCTAATTTACATAAATAGGAAATGTCCCATTGTAAGTCTTTTGAAGGGTGTTGGTTTTTTCCCTGTTCATTGCTAGAATATTGTCAAGCGTTATAATCCTGCACAACATTATCTGTCTGGACTTTTATTGCCTTTTCTTGCTGTTTAAATGTTTCCTTATGCTATGAGGAAAGGAAGTAATAAATAAATGTATGTTCTTAATAAAACTTTTTTTTTCTTTTTAAAGTATATACACAAAAATTACTATCACTTCTCTAAAATTTTGCAGTCTGAAATCATGTGTGATTTCAAATATGAGAACACTTGCTTCTGGAGACTGAATTAATACTGCTTTAATCTTGTTAAACTAAACTCAGAACCGGTGGCCTTCAAGCAGCAATAAATACAGTCACAGACATTATGGGGAATTAAGTCTAAAAAAAGCAGCAAACCTTTTTCCTATGACATAATGCCTTCTTTCTTAGAAATTATGTAGAGCAATAAATTATTTGGAAATTAGGTAGTAGCTTGAATGTAACATCTGAACAGCAGATTGGACAGACAACTACAAAAGGAAGAAATGTTTCATGAGTCAGGTTCCATGATATAGTAAATGGCTACAATACAGATTCAGAAACAATTTGGGTTGCTGACTCTTTGTATAACAAGAATTAGCAAGGTGGAGCTAGGTACCTCAGAGTGGCACCTACTAACAATCAACTGCTGAAATGTCTGGCTAGGGAAATGCTGAGGCTCCTGGAGAGGTATTAGGAGGGTGGTTTCTAGCAGAGGAAGGAAGTGTTGAAAGCTTCTTCTTTAGCCCTCCCTGTTATCTTTCTGGGGTTTGAAAATGCAGAAATTGGAGCAGTCTATAATACTGAGAAGGCAAATGCAATGGGTACCGCGTCAATCACCTCAATTGAACATCACGTCCACAGGTTCCAATGTTCCCGATGTCCAAACAATTACTATGTCTGCTTTGTAAAACTAATACCTACATATGCTGGCCATCTGTTTAGCTCATACAAAGTAGGTCTCACTCCCAGATTTACTGCAAATTTGTTTCAGGATATAGGCACTTATGTCTTTGTCCAAAATTATGTGGAGAGAAATCTAGGAGTTCTTCATATGCTCTGCCGCGCTATTTGACACCTCCTCTGGAAATTAGACCTGGAACACATTTCTTCTTGCCCAGTTTTCAGCAGAGCAGAAAGGTGGGTGCCTTATTCACGTCTAGCAGATTCTCCCTACTCCCACTTGGAATTTACAAGATGGTTTACAGAAGGCTTGAACAGGCTGCCCAGGGAAGTGGTGGAGTCGCCATCCCTGGAAGTATTTAAAAGACGTGTAGATGAGGCGCTTAGGGACATGGTTTAGTGCGCATGGTGGTGTTGGGTTAACGGTTGGACTCGATGATCTTAGAGGTCTTTTCCAACCTTAATGATTCTATGATTCTATGATTCTATATCTACTGCTCCATTCTGTGAAAGGTAGGACACTTTATTTTAAGGGACTGTGTGGAAAAGTTTTTATTTGATAGACTAGCATTAAATCTTTTTGTTTCAAGAAGTAAAAGGTCTGGAATCCTCTTAATTTAGTGAATTATTTCTTTTCAACTTAATTTAAAAATACTATTTGAGTTGTCAAGCACATCCTCTCCTCCTCCACACCCACACCATGTTTGTATCCAACAAAATTATTCTTATGGGGAGGATTTAAGCATCTCTACCTGAAGGAAGGTTACCGTTCTTCAACCCCTGCTACCACTATTCATTGTTATAAACGAATAACTAAAACTAGTTATTAGTTACTAGGATCAAATAACTAAATCAGCACTAAGTAAGATAAATGGAATTAAATTCAGTATAATTTCTCCCCATATCATTTATCCCCATTAATAGATCTTCTTCCATTTGAGACAGCATCTCTGCATAGACACAGGTCCTCCTCACTCATGCAGTGTTATTGTCCCTCTGGCCCACAAAAATCCCTTGGGATATAAAAGCAGGAACTAAAGGCATGAACTGAAGCTGAGGAAGAATATGATTTTTACATATAAGAATACGTGGGAAGCTATTTGGAGAAGCCTGTATGGATTTAACCTTTAACTAGACATATGGATCCTACCTCCCTTGTTATATTTCATGGGGGTTGCAGCTGCCATGGAAATCTTGATTACTGAGTGGCTCCACATGAAGCTGGATTGGGGATTAATTGGGAGCAAAGTCAATGCAGGGAGCTAAATGACATCATATGAACGGCCCTGGATTCCCAGGAATCTTCCATGAGCTGTAGGCATCAAGGTAGGACTTCTTTCAGGTCAAAGAGTAAATATCACAGCTGAAAGGACAGAGGCAAAAGACAGAACATCTATGTTGTGGTTTAACCCCAGCCAGCAACTGAGCACCACGCAGCCTCTCGCTCACTCCCCGCACAATGGGATGGGGAAGAGAATCAGAAGGGTAAAAGTGAGAAAACTCGTGGGTTGAGATAAAGACAGTTTAATAGGGAAAGCAAAAGCCCTGCGCGCAAGCAAAGCAAAACAAGGAATTCATTCACCACTTCCCGTCGGCAGGCAGATGTTCAGCCTCCTCCAGGAAAGCAGGGCTCCATCACACGTAACAGTTACTTGGGAAGACAAACGCCATCACTCCAAATGTCCCTCCCCCTTCTTCTTCTTTGCCCAGGTTTATATGCTGAGCATGACGTCATATGGTATGGAACAGCCCATTGGCCAGTTGGGCCAGCCGGGCCAGTCGTCCCGGCCACGCTCCCTCCCAGCCCCCGGCACACCTGGCAGGGCACAGGAAGATGAAAAGTCCTTGACTAGCATAAACGTTACTTAGCAACAACTAAAACATCAGTGTGTTGTCAACATTATTCTCATACTACATCTAAACACAGCACTATACCAGTTAATAGGAAGAAAATCAACTCCATCCCAACCGAAACCAGGACAATCTATAAGGGATCGCTTGCAGGTACTGTTAGATTAAATTAATTTTTATATGATAACTTAAAAGTCTGTTCTCATTCCTTTGTTCTCTTTTTTTTTTTTTTTGGCTCCCTTTTTTTGTCATTTTATTTTCACTCTTCTAGTATTTTGTATTTCCACCTTTTGTGACTGCCTAAAAGCCTAACAAAACCTTTACTTTTATTTTTAACACTTACAGTCAAAAATTCTAAATTAGGTGAGACCTGTTTGCCAATACTCTGTTAGATCTATTTAAGGTTTATGAACAGCCTTTTACCATACCTCCTATCCTTTTCAGGATCTACTGATTACTATAAGAGATAAAGGAGTAGAAATGATAAATAACAAGAAGGAGAAGGAAAGTCTAAGAGACAGATGTTGAGATTCTGCATTCTATAAATAAAGTATAAACTATGTCCCATCTACATAGTAAACATACCTGTAAGAGTCCATGCAACCTTCTTGGTAAAGACCAGATATGCTACTAATGAAAATTACTTTTTTTTTTCTTTCTGTAAAGGGATATAAGGTGCATATATTTTAATAAATGTTGTTCAATATATGGAATATAAACACCTGCAAATCTAACTAACTCAAATTTAAACACACAAAACATGCAATTCAATAATATAATATTTTCAGAACTACATGTGCCACATAACTAACCCCTGCAGAAATAAATGTCTGTGAGCAGGACACATTTTTTACACGTAAACAACTGCATACAGAGCTAGATGAATATTGCAATCATAGTGATAAATGTAATGAATAACTTTCAAAGAAATTTTTATATTTATAAAAGCAAAATTTTAACAAGAATGCTTTCGTAATGTTAAACACATAAGTAAATTTAAACTTTTTGCAGACAGCCATATTAAATTGCCCTCTTTATTCAGCCACTGAACCAGCCAGTAGCATATGTTCAGACTTTTTTGGGTCTTCTACTGCAGTTGCACAAGTTTGCAAGACTGTAGAGAAGAACCATCATCTCCAGAATGGAATTGTATGGATATAGAACAGCTCTACCTTACACAGATGATAAGCTATGGCTGACTACAAATACATACTAGGTAGATTTTAGTCACCTTACATGTTTTGTCTCTCCATAAAAGCCTAGCAAGTCAGGGTCTTTGAACATGATGTACCTTCATAGGGCAAATAGGCAATACCCACAAGCTCTAATGCCATTTTCAGATCTTTGGCACTCATACAGAGGTCCCATAAGCTTGTTCCTTAAAAGAACCTGAAAGGAAGAAGCAAAGAAAAGCGGGTGCAGCGTGAGAACTACTTACTGTTAAGTTGCAGTAGTTAAATGAAAAGATGGGATATCCTAGGATAAGTAGAAAAAGACAGGGGAAACGCATAGATGATGTGCAAGAACTAAGCAAAGCAATTCAATCCACCAGGGAAAGGCAGGTGATGTTAAACACCTGTTTTTAACAATAAGGGCAATTTTCAATTTCTAATGTCTTGCTTGATTTCCATTATTATGTGTGGATTTTTATTACTGTAAGAAGTATAAGCTGTTTTGATTTTTGACAAAGTTGTTCCTATTACTTTCCCTTGATTTAACTTAAGCAGACAGAGGTCTGCTTGCACTTCCACTCTAAGTTATAATGGTCTCCCAATCAAAAAGTTGGAAACAGCTATTCTGATACAAAACAACCCTGTGTAAATGACCTGGTTTCGGCTGGGATAGGGT
>NW_009207163.1:0-17720 GCF_000690835.1 Fulmarus glacialis | reverse complement strand
CTGGTGGCCCCTCTGCATCCCTCGGGGAGCAGAGCCGGGAAAGATGGGTCTTGCCAGGGGTCCGAGCCCCAAGGGGAGCCGCAAGCCAGCAGGGACATCTCCTTGCCCCTGCTCTCCACAACGGGCTTGCAGGTAGGCCTGGCTGCAGCAGCCCATGAGGCTGCTCTGTAATAAAAGAGTTGGGCACCGATAAAGAGCTTCAGGAAGATTATATGGCTTCAGATAAATAGGATCATGGATCCTGTCTGATCCTTACTCCAACCAACACTCAGGAAAACCACTTATAATAAACCTGTTGAAGAAGCCCTGATGTTTTATTAAGCTGTCCCTGCTTTCATGGCTCCACAAAGAACGGACTGGAGTCACGGCCCCTGGCAATGGCTTTCTTGGTCACAGGCATACGGAGAAAAAACCCAAAGACAGCAGTGCATCTCTCCTGGAAGACACCTAGCTGAAAGTTGCCAACAATGAGGGTCATGATGGGAAAGTGCAGATTTGAGGCTGGCCAGAGCCTGTGCTTGAACCAGACACAGGGTTTCATCCTTCCAGGCTCTTGCTCCACGCTCCCCACGGGTCTCAGCGCTAACAGCACAACCCAAGGCGCTCCTTGGCTACCCGTAGCACGAGCAGCCGCATGCTACCTTCTGCACACAAAAGTCTTTATACTTGCACACACAATGGGCTCTTACAGTTACATTTACTTTTACCTTACGTTTCAGTCAAGTGTAAAGAGCCTTTGGGTAAAAGGGTCAGAGACATAAATTCAGCCAGGACAGAGTTGTGCTGAGAAAATAATGCTGTTCCTCCTTCCTTAACGGTAAAGAAACCACTTTGTCAGTGTGGGTGCCAGTGGGTTTAAAGGGGGGAACATAGAAACCTTTGCCACTGTAAGATGGGGAGAATATGTCCAGATCCTTCAGCAAGAAGCAAACCTCTATCTCCAAGCAAGGGGAAAGGCGTCTTTCCTTTAACATCCCAGCGGGGTCAGCGGGGTTCTCAGCTGCGAGGGGCAGAAGGACCAAGCCCTGCGATAGCAATGGGGTGACAGCCCAGGGTCACGGGGCACGGGCAGAGCCACAACAGGGGCAGCTTCCACCTCCCGCCGCTAACCAAACATGGATATCGCTTCCCTAACTGCGAAGACTCACCGATGAAACCAAGAGTTTCTGGTTCAGTGCCTCGCCCAAGTTAACACAAGGAAGCCTCTTCTCAGGACACACGCTGTATTTATCCTCAGCACCAGGCCGAGGAAGCTGAGATGGTGTCAGCTCCAAGCGACTGTTTGCACAGCATGGGTGGCAGTGTCATCAGAAAAAGGTCAAGCAAAGTAAACCTCACTTGTTTGTCTGCACTCTGAAGGAAAAATGCTTTGGCACATTCAGATAGGGATTGTGAAGTCCATTTGAAAGATTAGAATAGCTTGAAAAAAATGGAATTGCCTGCTCTGAGACCCTGCTTCTATTTAATACTCCTAGTACTGAACATAACTGCCCTGGCTGCAGCTCCCCTGTCTATTGCTGCTGCACCTCTGCAGGCAAGGAAGAATTATAACAAACCTCCCTTTTCAGTATCACGCTGCAAAGCTGCTCTGTCCCATCTTGGAGAGCTCTGATAGGGAAATCCATCCCTAGCACTTGTGTAGAGCTTTGAAACGGACATTTTCGCCAGGTCAGACACGAGTGCAGTCCTTTACAGGCAACGCAAATGTTACCTCTGGGTTCAGAGAGGGTCGCTGCTGACCCTCTGGAGCCCAAAAGGAGAGGTATTTCTGCAGGCGAGCAGTTTTGTGCTCCAAAAGAGACCTGAGGATAGGGAAAGTGTTGATGGGTTGAGGGGAGGTGATCGCAATTCGGAAAGAGACATACTGCTGCAGCTGGCAGGGGGTGCCTGCAGCGAGGGGGGATAGGAGAGGCTGAGTGGCACTGCTGCAGAAGAGGCCTGGCCACTACAGCGCTTGCAACACTTGAGCAGTGTTAGCTGCGTCACGTGGCTGTGAAAAAGGCAAATGCCACGCTGGGATATAAACGTAGGAATCCTCATACAAAACCTTTAAGATGGGAAGTTCCCCTTCTGCTCTGCAGAGGACCAGTGCAGAACATGGTGTTAGCCAAAATGCCGTGCCCATCTGGGGTGCTACCCCACGAGCAAGATGGGGACTAACTGGGCTGGGTGCAGAGGAGGGCAGTGGGAACGACTGGAGAAAAAGGGGACCTTAAAAAAGGACTGAGGGAATTGGGGTTCTTTAGTCTAAAGAGAAGACTCTCATGCCAACAGTCTTTAGGCATTCGAAGAGCTGCAGGAAATAGGAAGGCAAGAATTGCTCTTCATTGCCACACTGGAGGGGACAAGCAGTAACAGACAAGTGCCTGGGAAGTGGCAATGTTGCCCTCGCCGGAGCACCTTCAAAACCAAGTTCAGCAGCCATCTCTTGGGACACAGAGGCGGCTAATCAGGAGGCAACCTTGGGGCAGGGGCTGAATCACATGGTCGCTCAAATCCCTTTTCAGCCTTATTTTCTCTGATGTTATATTTAGATTTATTTGCAATCTGATCGCAGCAGGAGACCGAAACAGCAACCAAGTATGTTTAGACTGAACAAGCCTCAAACTGGCAGCAGATAAGCCTTCCTGGCCTCACAACATTTGATACTGCCAATGCACATGTATGACCAAGCTCATTTTATTAGTGCTGAGAAGTGAATCATCAACCCGGTTCTCATAAGAAAGGGATCCCGCTCTCCTGTGCTCCATCCTGCCTGGTCTTGCTGCCACTGTTTGCCTTTGTACCCATGGAAAGAGAACTGCCAGTCCCTCATCGTGCCACCTTGTATTCGCTTTGCCTTCACCCTACACCGCTGTGAGCAAGACGTGCAAGACAAGGGAAGCTTGGGCTCGAACACGTGCACAGCAATCCAGGCCATTTTGCAGCCTGCAAAGCTGAAGCTTTTGGTTCCACCCGCCCAGACCGAGCCAGGAGCTTTCACAAACTCGTCGAGGATGAGTGTTTCTTGAGGAATGTGGCGCAAATTGCCTATGTCAGTAATTTTTGGTTTGCTGCATGCAGGCTCCGTTGTTACAGGAGGGGTCGTCTGCCTGGGGTTTGCCCTCATTTGCAGCCTGGAGAGCTGGTTTGGGAACGATTCACGCTGTTAGAGCTGCTTGCTTTGGGGGTCAGGCTGGCTTTTTAGGACTGCCACCACAGCAGAGCTTTTACTTCAAGTCTGGTGAAAGATACCGTTTGTCCTGTTTATTTTTCCAGCTTTGGCGTTCATATGGATGGAATAACTGGTTTCTGCCACAAGCCATCTTCCTAGCCACGAAGGCTTTCTGGAGCCATGCAGGCTCCATAGTTTGGCCCTTCAGTAGCTCTTCATAACAGTCCTGCCTTTATTTCTCTCCGGCTTTTCTCTGGACTCGATTACCTCTCAGTATATTGCTCGGGGGTGGTTTTGCTCACTGTTTTGTGCAACACAGAGGGAGTGACTGCTGCATTGTAGGTCCCCTCTGCTCCTGCAGCCCCACTGAGAACAAGGTGAGGATGGAAACGGGACTTTCAGCCTAGTTCAAAGAAGAGGTACTGCAGTCCCCACACAGTCTCGCAGGAGTCAGGCCGTGTACGATGGCACAAGTAGTTTCGTATCCAACGCTCAGGCTGTCATTTCTTCATTTAGTTTTTGTGGGAACAATTCAAAGCCCACGAAGAAGTCAAGATAGGAGGGGAGGAATCCAGCAAAACGTCCTCTAGCAAAAGGTAACTTTCGAGGAAGGACTTGCAGATGCTGGAGCCTTTCTCTGCCCTCTGCTCCACAGCCCCGCCTCATCCAGGAAATCCGGCTCCCTTTTGATTTCCTTCCAGCGGCTGGTTTAAACTCTCTCACACACACACTTCTCCCTCCAGCCAGCTTCAGCTGCTTTCTATTTCCTCCTTCCTCCTGGGTGCTGTCTCCCAGCCAGGTACCCAACACACCTGCTCCCACCGCCAGTGAGCCGCAGTGGGACAGGGAGGGGAGCCAGCAAGGAAATCACACCTACCTCAGCTCCCTGCTAAAACCAAAGAGGGGGAAGACCTGTGAAATCTTTATAAATCTGCTTAGTTGTGTCGTGCGTGTTGCTTTGCGTGCAGCTACCCAGAACCGGTGCTGCATCAAATTAAACGTCTGCCTGCAAGCAGGCACATTTCATCGGTAACCACCGAGTCCAGATAGGTGCGAGCCGTGCCGGAGCACTCGAGCGAGGTGCAGACACACACGTGTGCGTGCGCTAAGGGAATGTACACCACGACTTCTGCTTTTTTTCCCCTCTTGCCTGGGAAGTAGAGGGGAAAGTGAAGAGCATATTAATTGCATGTTTGCATATGGCAAGGATCCATGAATGCTGTGGTTTCAGTGAGCACCCTAATGCTATGTGGGGAATGAAAGGGAAGCCACAGAGCTCAGCGCTGCAATTATTATTCTTTCTGGGGTGAACTTAGGGCCCTCGGATAGATTTAAATCGGCCTTGCAAACAAGGAGTGAGTGACAGGCAAGGAAGCGGGAAATGCAAGACCTAAGGAAAGGAAAGCCTTGAATACAAGACACCAGACCCTATCCGTGTCCCTCTGTGGAACCCGTTCAGCCTCCTGGGAATGCGGCTGAGCTGCCTGCGGCAGGGTTGGGTACGTCGGAAAGTAAAGCCCCAAAATAGTAAATGGGTACTATAACAAAATATGAGAACTGAAAACTCACCACTTTTTGAAAGTAACTGATAAAGGGGGGAAAATCACCTTGTACCTCCTTCACTTCTTCATGCTGGGCTAAGACTGTTTCTTTGCCTTGTCACACACAATCTGCCCTCCCTACTCTATACCTCAGAAAGAGCAGAGACTCTACCTTTTTTTTTTTGCTGGCAATCTCCCTGGAGAACCAGACAACTTTGAGGGTGACTAATTGAATGAAGAGCAACTTCACTATGAGTGCATCTCCTTCCAGCAGTTTGTTAGCATTTGAAGACCCTGTAAATAACTCCCCTTCAGGAAATTCAGGTGAATGGGAAGCTACAGACCAGCAGAGGAAGGTGGCTGCCTCAGCTTTTCATGCACTAGTTTTTATTTACTCTAACAGGCTTCTAGCCTGCATGGTTGCAAGGCCAGCTTGCAAAAGGGACCCCGGCAGCCTTCATGTGGCTGCAGGCAACCTGAAGAGTCATTCTGAGGGGGCTGTATTGCCTCATTTCTCTTAACCACTTCCTACATCTCAAACCTTTTTCCAGGAAGGATGAGGGGTATAACTGCACACCCCGTTTGATTGAATTTTACCCCAAGAAGATACCTTGCATCAAGGAGCGGGAAGCAGATGGCTTTGGTGCAGGAGGGAGCTGAAGAGCCGCTGGAACAGGACTAGCCGAGTTGGGGCAAGGAGACTGCAACAGCTCTGCTTTGACACACTGCGTGCGCCAAACGGAGACAACTCCAAACCCCCAGTTACCCACATGATGACTAGGGGGAAATCCCCACTGATTTGTGCCACTTAGCCCCTCGAGCACGGAGAAGTCGGACACTCACATCTTGGCTACGTCCAACAGAATCTGCCCCAATCTGAGCCAAGCAGATCCGGCGCACGCAGGCTGGTCGGGGGAGTGGGGGGGACAGCGTTCCCTGCCCTGCCAAGGGTTAAAAGCAAGGTCCGGATCCACAGGCAGTCCTGCCGAGGAGAAAAGCACAACCCAGCAATTCAGGCACGTCTCACCCCTGTTCAAATGACATTGTTTCAGTGCTGTCTGCCTCGCCCCTCACTGGTAATTACAGACTTTCACTACAGGGGAAAGAGAAACACGGCGGAGGAAACCTTCATTACAGACTTATCTATCTCCTAGAGCAAAAGCAACCCCAGTGTAATGTCTAGGGCACGTTGCCAGGATCAGCCACCAAAGCAGAATGCTTACATTTAGGACAAAAATAAAAGGGGGACAAGTGTTAAGTGATTTGGGAAGATCAGAAGCCCACCAGGTTGGCTGCTGTACAGCGCTGGGTGTGGGCAGTACTTTGGAGAAACTGGAAAGCCGCCCTGGTTTTAAGTGGTGCGGTTTGCATCTTACATTCTTCCTTCCTTCCTCCTTCTCTGCGTGTTCATGTCCCCTGATGTCTGCGTGTGTCCCTTTGTCACCCCTGGCAAACACCAGTGGGCCAGGAAGGGATGGTTTCCCTAGGCTTCCTAGCTTGACGTTCCTCAAAGGGACAGATAAAGCTGTAGGTGTCCTTGGCTGACCCCTCTCCCCTTTGCACACCTGATTACGATATATGCTAAAGAACGGGCCTCTTGTATCCCAATCTGGGGGCTCCTTCTCACCTTGTCTGTATCAGGGGGGCCCAAAGTTTGAGCTCTGTTAGAAAGGATGCAGGAGTGTTTTCCTTCCCAGTAGGACACCCCTGTTACAGCCCATGACCGTTTCCCCCATTGCTGGGGCCATCTCTCAGGGTTGGCTTTGACCTGCCCACAAGTGGCTGACACCTTCTCTGGCAAACACGGTCTCATGCCCGCTGCTTTCTTCCTCATCCCAACTTTCTGTCTGCAAGTGATGTAGATCCCAGCTAAGTCACTGTTCTTACCCCTGGGCACTCACACGTGTGAAACTGGGAACCGCTATCATGGCACGGTTACCTCGGTGTTTGTGGGAGAGCTCATTTCAGCGACAGAGTTTTCCTGCAGAGTCCATTTTTGCTGCCGGTGGTAACACCTTGTTCTTGCAGGATCCGAGGTTTGATGCTGCATTAGAAAGATCCTTTAAACCTAGAGGCCTTGTCCCCAGGCAGCTAACGGCAGGGATGGGAGAGACCAGGAGGAGAAAAGCGTTCAATCAGATTGCTATTAAGATGTGTCTGGGGAACTGGCTGAATTTTAATTGTTCTTTCCTACTCGGTGAGTGAGCACAGGAAAAGATTTACCTTCTGGCCTTTCCATTTGGGCATGTTGACATTTCCAGGCGGCACTTTCCTCTGATGGAGAGGTTTGACGTCAGGTGGGCTGATTAAAGCCTGCAGTGCCTCTGACTCATTTGGCTACGGCCTGCGCAAAAGGCTTTCTAACGTGTCTCTTCTATCACTCGTTATGGTTGGTTTTAAATAAATAAAGCTAAGCTCAATTCACAACTTCAGGGAAGATGCAGTTCAGCTCAAATACGCATTGCCATGGCAACGGATGCTGTCAGGCACACGCAGAAATGTCACTCTCGGCAGCGAACTCCCCTGCCTGGCTCTCCCTGCCCCAGCGGCGCATGGGGCTGGAGCTGGCACTGCCCATGCCACTTGGGCATGCAGCTGCATTTGGGAGCAGCCTGGCGCTGGCCTTGCTGCTCTCCCAGCCTCAGGAGAGCTCACCTGAGCCAGCCAGCCGCCCTCTCGCTGAGCAAGAACCGCTTTGGGGGAAGCCCTGGCAAGCGGGGTTTGCAAAGCTCCCTGCTTGACCGGAATTTCCAGACTGAAAAGCCCTAGTGTGGCTTTTTCAACCTGCAAAAAGGAAGAGAGCGACTTCCTGGGTCAACAAGTCTCATACAGCTGCAGCCAAGCGTGTAATGCAACCCTCTTCATGCACCGATCGAGCTCCGAAATAAAAAGATAAAAATTATCAGCTGCCTTCCAGAAGCCCCACTGAGCAAAGCCCTCACGCTTGCTAGATAGATGCCCAACAAGGAAACAGAGATGCAGAGAGATGTGGTTTCTCCAGCTGACTGGGGGGTAGATATGTTAGTCAAGGCAAGGCAGGGCAGTAGAGTCCCTGGCTCCTCTGTCCCAGAGTACCATCTCCTTGGCACGCTGAGCCTTTGGTGCTGCCGTGTCCTGTACAGTACAGCTCTTGATTCATCGACAGCTTGAATATGGCAGCAGCCCAAAATGTGAAGCATGAAACACGCCCAAAGGCAGCAGCACTGAGGAAAAGGCTCTTTGAAGCGCTCAAGAGCTCACCGCCTGCGGCACTGTGCCTGTGCATCTCTAACGTCCACTGATGTACAAGAGAAATGAGAGGTTCTGGTTTGTGTGGCAAACGGGGCTAACAGCGTTGCCAGGTCTTTCTTTCTCCAGGCACGCCAGGACATTTAGTGGTTTTCTTACAGCCTGAGCACCTGGAGTCCTGGGAACGTGGAAGCTTCTCACCTCCCCTGCTCTTTTCTTAGGTGACTTCTGATGGTTGCAGGGAACCGGCTGAAAATGCACCTCCCCGACTATGACACAGGCAGGCAAACCTAAGAAACCATCATTTACTGGTTTCAATCCTATTATTTTTAGACCACCCCCATTGACTGAGCTCTGAATTATGGTTTTCATTTTGGATCGCGGGGGAGCACAATGCTCACGGGGAGGTACTTGGGTGCTCTCCCGCTGACCTGAGATGCACCAAGAAGCAGCATATACTCCGTTGGACACTTTGGAAGAAGTAGAAAACAGCTTGAGCCAAGAATCCAGTCTTCTCACATAGATCACTAGGATTGGGGAATGGTTTCTAGGTTAATCCTCATTTTGAAGGTTTAATGCTTCCCCAGCTGGGGTGCCAAGTCATTTTTCTACCACAGCTGATTCGAAATTAACCTTACCTCCTACAGTCACTGTATCCTGCCATATCGGGGAACTTAATAGCATGAGAAGAGTTTGAACATGTGAAATGTTTTTATGACTGCATAGATCGAGCCACATTTCCATGACAAATCACTGAAATCTGAGAAATCTAATTTACAACACAAATTCCTTTCTTTTGTGTGTCTTTCCCAACTCAAATTCAAGTCAGAAAGAACTCTCTGGGTTCTGCAGTAACTCTAATCTAGCAAAACTGTGGGTGTAAGAGAGATGAAAAACAATTGCATGAGGTCTCCAGGGCAGGTCCACAATGACTGCAAACCCTAAATTGCTCATCCCTTGAGCGTGGTTTACGACTGCAATGGATCCTGGCGGAGCTGTGTAACCAGCACTTAAATAAAGGGGAGGCAGCAAGCCCTCCTGAATCAGTGGCATCTGTTCTGGGAAGGGCTGACCCAGAGACAGCCACAGCAAGAAGGTACTGAAACCCACTGTCTCCTCCTAGAAACAGAATTGAAGGTCACAAAGTAAAGACCCCTGCAACCAGCGCTGGCCTCTGATTAAAAATAAATCCCTTTCATGCACAGACAGTGGTTTGAGAAGGGGAAATACTGAACTGTGGTGAAAGCTCGGAGAGTTGATGGCTGGGCATCTTGGAATAGAAACACAAGTGGCATGAATTCAGGTACAGCTCTATACCCCCAGCCATTGGCATCAATGTACAGGCATGCTCCCTCCTCTTACACTTCTTTCACAGTAAAACTGATTTTTACGGTGCTTTCATCTGGGAGCAAATATGAAAGCAACTCAGTCTTAGGAACGACAGAGATGAAAGGCTGCTTGGTGTCCTACCCACGCCACCTCTGGAGCCAGAAAAAAATCACGGTCCTCTGTGGACAGTTGGTGCTTTACCCCAGTACAAGAATTAGCATCATTATTTCCATGTGATGGGGGCTGCCTCTGTCTCTCACCAGAACGATAAACAAAACCAGCACTGTGGCGTGGTCCTCCTACCCCCTGTATTGTACTCTCAGGGCTAGCAGACAGCAGAGATATTCCGGCACTTACAAGGCTCGCTTCTTCATTTAAAATGCACTAGGGGAAATACTGGTAAAATACATTATATGATTAGCCCACATAACTTATTGCTGTCAGCTGTAACTGAGAAGGAACTGAGAGGAAAGGATCTGACATTTATAGGGGTGAAAACATCCTCTGTTATACCACACAAGGGAAGGGCATGGCTTGCAACCCCATGAACCCTTTGAAGAAGACAGGTTTTCATAAAGTACCTGAAGCAGGGGATTGAAAATAGAGAACTGTTAAAAAACCTCAGTACCCTAAACTCCAGACCAAACCAGAAATGTTCCTCATGAGCAGGTTAATATATAAATATACTTCACATCATATCTGTATTTCTGCGGAAGACCATTAAATTCCCAGGAAGCACCCAGTGCCAGCCCCTGGCAGAGGCAGGGCTACCGACCAAGGGAGGCTGTGACCCCTGACAGCAGCTCTTACGATCCCATCACAGACAGAAAATCTTGCAGTATCCTACACAAATATTAGTCCTGGTGCCAGCGAGTAGTTTTGCCTGGTCTTTTGCCGTCTGATCAATCCCGTGTAAGTCACTCTTCCTTCACTGCAGGCTGCCATCCTCTCCTCCTTGACCAGATACCCAGCAGATTATTTTTGTCTTGGATCACATAGTCCCAATGTTACAATTACACACTGACCTCAAAGACTTGCTTTTAAAATTACCCTTCTTTAGCAAACCCTCTGTCTAGTGGGTTGGGTGGTTTTTTTATTTTTTATTTTTATATCTAAATGGTTAAATAGTGGGTGTGGTTGAGGAGAGAGGAAAAGAAGAAAGAGAAAGCAGCAGACAGAGCAAGCAGTAGCGGGGAGGGTTGTGAGGGTCACAAGTGTCCTCCTCAGGACGGGGAAGTCCATGTGCTCTGGAGAAGAGACACTTGGCTTCCTCTCTTTCCGCAGCAGCATCTTCTTCTGGCAGGTTAGTTCTCCTTGCTGACAAATGCCATTTCACCACAGAGTCAGTGGCAGTCCCTCTTCCCCACAGCTACACCTAAGGACTTATTCTTGCAGCCACTACTTAAACCCAGAGACAACAAACCAGTGTCCTTCAAACATAGTGTGAAAATTGGGACTCAACGCTCACTGATGTTAAACACTTTCTAAACAGAAAAGACAGAAAAGCAACTCTGAAGTGCTCTGAAGGGCTTAAAGGTGAACAGGCCTAGGACAGCAATAGGCAGACACGACTGCAGAGATGTGTTCACAGTGAAAACCATGTAGGTGTCACCTGTCCACGTTGCTGCTCAGCTGACAGCTCCATCAAATCCCTGCAAAACTTCACAGAATGCACAGAAACCTCTTCAGAAGAGGAGAGATAAGCATCTTCTTTGAGGATGGAGAGTAGGAGAGAGTAGGACACCAGTCTGTCCTAGCAAGGAGAAAAAGGGAAACAACTCACAGGCTGACAGGAGAAACTTCAAATCTGCAGCAACATCTCACACCCAGGGTGCTCACACAACTTTGTCAGTTTGCTACACAGTAGGGCTTTCCCTCCATGCTCTAAATAGCTTTAAAGCCCAGCTGAAATGGTTTTAAGGCTGATTGGGGCCACAGTGAATTGGCTCCAAGTGATACAAAGAGCTTTGGCTGGGCTGGTTGTGAAAGTTGGCCTTTTAACAGCCTTCTGTCACCTGGCCAGTGGCTGGTCTTCCAGCCACCTTGTCCTTATGATGGTCTCTTTCATCTTCAGGCATGCATATCACTTCCACACTGTTCTGCACACCTTATCTTCCTGTAGCCTCTTCTGCACACTGGCTGTGTGTCAGTCCTGACAGGGTGAGCTTTCATCATGTCAAATGTCACCAAGATTAGTACTTGCGGAGAAGACCTGCAAACAGTGCCCCAAGCTGCAGGTATTTGAGAAGGCGGCACCTGTCACTCAGTGTGAGCCTTAACCCCTGCTCTGTGCTGTATGTGGCTCTGGGTGGGGGTTCAATTGTATAAGACAAATCTGAACGCCATCAGACTGGAAATGATCTCAGCATTTTTGGTAAAGTCAATGTCCCAGGCGTTTGGGAGGGGATGGTCCTCTTCCCTTCATTCGTCCTGCAGCTCCCCTTGGACACAGCATCTTTTCCCCTTCTCCACGTTCTACACAGTTGCGTTGGGGTGTTGCCCTGTGCTGTCGCAGAGCTGGCCTCACCCATGCCTGCAGTGGCTGCATTTTATGGCGGGTGAACTGATTTTTGGTTTGGGGAGGGTTTTTTTGGTCAGTTTTATGAAATGCTTTTGAAGCCTGTGAAACTGAAATGGATTTGATACCCACTGGAGGAGACTATAGGCTGGTTAGCACAGCCCAGGCTGGGGCAGAAAGCCAGTAGTCTGTGATACCTATAAATGGGGGCAAGGGGCACGATGATGATAAGCAGGCATGTGAGGACTCACCACTTCTCTCATTTGGATTTAAAAAGCCAAATCCACCTACCGACATTTGCTGAGTAGTGTTTGTTTCACTGGTATCAGTCAGCAAGACATCAGTCAAAGGTATTAATCTCTGAAATAAAAAAAATCAAATTCCAAGCTCTGCTCTTTTAATGAGCTCCGGTAAATTTGCTCCCTTTCGCAGTCCTGGGGTCAATCAATTAGTGACTGCCTAGGGAGAAGCTTAATTAAGCTCAGATAACACAACAGAGGTTTCACCCCCTTGCCCTCCCTCTGTACACATCCTCCTTTACACATCTGGATAAAAGCTTCGCTGCAAAGCCTGTAGAGAGCAATTGCTTCAAGCAGAGAGTCCCCGCGAGCACGTCTGAGCTCCCAAAAAGCATTGCAAGCTCTTGCATCATGCAGAGGCAGGAGAAGGCAGAGCTGCTAGGAAGTGAGAAGATCCACTCTGGCAGCTGCTGCCACGGGGATAGGGTGTCACTGGGAACAACAAAAGGTGTTTTCACTGAGGAAACGTGGTGCCACGAGTTATTAATCTTTTAGCAGAGGCAGGAATCCTAAGGCTGCTCTGATGGTGCTGCTCTTGCAGCAGGAGCGAGCCAGCCATTCAGGACTAGTCCGACAAATCTGGCTCCAGCTGCTCGGCTTTATTAACGACAGAAGCCCTTGAGGGGTGGGATCCAGAGGCATCACAGAGATTTTTTTCCCCTTTCCTAAGCACAAAAGACAGAAATGGAATGTAGCTGAGGAATGCTTCGCCCTTGGAAGGGATGTAATAAATCTTCTTGGATATGATATTTGGTTTATTTTGTGGGAGTCATTCAAAAGGAAAATGCAGATTGTGGGGCTTAGCGCTCAGCCTATGCTGGCAAAGGATCCCTGACAAAGAATGTCCATTGGCAGGGAATTTCCTGACTTTGCAAGTGAGCAAACGCCTCTTTTTTCGGTTACTCTAAAAGCTGTCTTGCTATTATATAAAAGGTTGCTATAAGGCAGACTGTGATCGGTTCTTCTCCAGATCCACCAGAAGGACAAGTAATAATCAGCCCGATTTGCAGGAGGAAAGATGTGGGCTGCGCTCAAGAAAGTGCTTTCTTCCCAGGAAGGTCTCCTGGGCCGCAGGGGGCTGCTGGGGAGGCTGCAGCATCCCGATCGCTAGAGGCATTTCACGCACGCCTCAGGCACTGCTCCTGGGTGACTCCTCCTCGGAGAGTGGGGGATGGCTTCAGAGACTTCCTGAAGTCCCTGCCAGCCCTCTGGTGATTATTACTGTATGATCATTATTTAACAGTGGGAGTGCCGCCTTTGGGATAGGTGCTTAAGGAGGATTCTTCCTGCACTGAAGGTCACTGGACCTAGGGATAGGTTAGCAGGCAGAGGTCAGGGAAAAAGAAAACAGAAGGGAACTGATGCGCAGGTGGACTTGATTTACCCCAGAAGCATGGCAAAGAAAAAGCCCAAAGGTGACTGTGGACCTACCACTAAGCAAGATGAGGCCAGGCTCACAGAGGTGGGCAGGGAGGAGGGGAGGGATTACTTCTGGGGTCTCACGTCTATCAGTGAACTCCGTGGGGAGGTCATGACGGAGGCCAGACGGATGGCAGTAAACCATCTAGGAACCGTAAGCTAGAATTAAAGTGGACCTGGTGGAAGAGGAGCAGACTGCATGGAGCCAAGCACAGCTGCCTGCAGTGCTTCCACCCTTAAGGGAATCACCATAGTGGAAGGTAGAGGGGGAAGTAGAGCTGCAGGACACCCAGGCAGAGGTGGAAGTGTGGTCCCAATACACACTTGGACCCACAGAAACTGCCCAGGCTGTGCTCTACTAAAAGCAGCTAAGCGGTGGCATCACTGATGGAGGCCAGAGCTCAGAGGGGTCAGCCACAGAAGCCATCATCTCGTCCCTCTGTTTATCCTCCAGAAATGCAATTTTGCTCACTCTGTCAGCTTACTCAGATTCCCCTTTCTCGTGTACTTGTGAGAAGAGATGAAAAAAAGGAAACCATTAACGAGATGTTTGTTAAGATTTTCATTTCCTAGAAGAGGAAACGTGTGCTTGCAGCCCTCAGTGGAGGGGCTAAGGTCCCCACAGTGGATTTTAAGAGTCCTTCAGGTCGTTGCCTGCCATCATCACCTGCTGGAAATTACATGTTTTCAGTGTTTCCTTTCTTATCAGGGAACACAAGTATCTCCTGTCCTGCTCTCCGTGTTTTCACACGGCGAGGAGGTGCCTGTGTAAAGCAAGTGACCTTATCAAGAAGTTAGCAGTCTTGGGTTATTACCAGAGCTGGACTAAGCACTTTGCTGCTGTTATCATTGCTATTGATTTTACATTTAGAGAGAGCTGCAAATTTACCCAGTGCTTAATAAACACAGAGTTTCCTGGACTGCAACTAGTGACAGGAGAATTCGGAGGCCTTTTTTTAAAAAAAAAAAAGCCAAACATTTTTTTAAAAACAATTACATGATATTTCTATGTTATTTTTTCCGCTACAACAACAGACTGAAGATCAGAAGAGTTGCTGCCATACTCCTGTATGGCCACACATATCAGGACATAGTGAGAGCACATGGATCTAACATCCTCCCAGACAGAATGGCAAGTTTATACCACTTATCCCACTGACGTCATCCAAAGTTTTAGACAGACAAATCAAAAATATGCTGGCTAACAGTGAACCAGCACAAGGCCTTGGGTTCTACTCCTGCTGTGCCACTTAAAATTTCACCCAGGTTCTTCAAACATGCAGCATTTTCCTCCTGCAAGAGTGTGGCTGTGAGTCTCTGACCGGGATACAACATGGGATATCACTGGACTGAGGTATCTGTGAGCAGGAAAGTCCAGTAATGTAAGATAGGCAAGTGAATTCCCTTAGGGCACAGCACCATTATCAGCACAAGTATTTTGACTCTGGACAAATTATTTGTTCATCAGTTTAAAAACAAAAACTTTTTGGCTTAAATCTTTGTGGGCGTTTAAAGAATATTTTTTCTAAAGGGACATCTGAGAGCAGGATTAATGTCCCCTGTCCCCTCCACCATACATCCAAAAGTATCACTTTGTGCAACACTTTGTGGCAGAGAGACTCAAAAGAAGAAAAAGGAACAGCAAACAACCATGGGGACAGGGAGGTTGGAAGATGCAAGGAGAGAGTGGAAGTCATGCCGCCTTGAAGAAAGGGAAAGGAGCATGCGCTGAATCCAAATAATCTCCGACAAATTATAGAGACAGGTTCAACAATTCCTGGATGAAAGCACTGGGTTAGGGCTCAGGAGATCCGAGTCATCACATGCTGGTGCTCAAAGGGGACTAGAAACAGCAGTGTGGTTAAACCCAGTGTTTGGGAAGCACTCAGGTAAGTGGAAACAAATACCTGAAGGCGATTTTTGGGAAAAGAAAAAAAACAAAAAAGGCTTTAAATGCAGAGATGACATGTGCCAAGGCTGTGCTACAGCAGAAACTCTGGCAAGAAACCTGTGAGATACATGCTCCCTGGAGGTGGGAATATCCTCCAGGAGTTTGGGTCCTCTGCTGCAAGTTCTGTCTTCAGCTCCTCACAAGGAGTTAAAGTTCTGCCACTTTTCACTCACCGCTTTTGCTCTAGAGATCTGGCTGTGAATCCAGGCGTACCGCTCACACCGTTTACCTTGGCAGGCTGTGAACATCCTACCGCTGGTTACAGGGTGTGGCCGACTGTGCCCAGGCCCTTTCTCCACAGCTTCTCCATATCCTTTAGAGGCTGGCATGGACGAATGGCCCAGCCTTGGAAAATATTATCATCTCCCAGAGGATGCTGGTTCTGAGCTGTACCCAAAGGAAGCCAGGCTGCACTCGGGGAAAACTTAATGAACGGCTGGGTGTAACTCCCTGGGCTCTACACACGGAGAGAAGCAGAGACCTCGGCTTTTGAGAAGTTCACCTGAGAATATTCCCTTACATCTTAGCCCTGACACTGTGCTTTCAGCCCGGTACCTCCCTATATGCCATAAATATAGCATCCCCTGATTTGTATTTTTGGACTGCTGGGCATGTGTGGATATAGCATATTTAATTATCTGCCTCTTCCACCAGACTATGCCAAAATACCTGACCAGGCATTAGCAGCTTAAGACTCCAAGGTCCCACAGCAGTATTTTCCCATCAAGTATTGCTTCTAGTGAGAAGGACCCTGAAGCAGGTTTGAAGCCCCTTGGCCTTACTTCAGGCACAGCCAAGCACAGCTCTGCAAAGTCATCTGTCCAGATATCTCCCTGAACTTCTCACGTAGAGGCCAAAGGCGTTCTGTCCAGTTCTACGTCATGATCACACAGGGAATTATATATTGTTCTAAATATGAATTTTTCCTCTGTATGCTACTGCAGATCTTAGCAAAACAATCGTGAGGGCTAAGCCAGGGTGGTTCCGCTGTGCACAACGTTATTGCCAGCGCTCTCCACAGAAAATTTCGACTTCACTTTAACCCACCATTGCTCCATCTGTACATCTCAGTGCATCTGCCAGGCACATATAATGTTATTCAGTTTGATCTTGGAGTTTTTCTACATGGGCCAGTAGATATCACTCTGAGTAGAGGAGTTATTTTCAGCTCGTCTGTGACATCCAATTCCACCCACCAACCTTGCAGAGATATATAAATCATGGAGGTGTCTAAAATAACAGGCCCTGAGGAAACATCTGTCACCTCCAGAAGCTTGTGAGGGAGGAGGATGAAGCATTCAACTCAGCAACTTACTGAATTTTCTTTTAGCTCCAAGAAAGCAGAGAGCAGCAAGTCTTTCTGACACAGCCCAGATGCCTTGGCAGTTAGATTTTCACATTGCCTTCACACTGCTTTTGACCTGTGAATGTAACACACGCAATAGAGAGATGCTCAGCAATTTCGATGACATTTGTGCCACTTCACCTTTATCTTCAAAAGGAATGGATTGCTTCAATTCCTTTTTGTTTCTGGATTTTTTTCCCAAAAATTGACTGTCTGGTTGGCCCTTTGCACCCAGTCTCTTAATCAAAAAGCACACAGAACTTGCCGTGCTGCAACCTCCTGACGGCTGCTCTAGTCCTGAAACCTGCCACCTCCTGCGCTGGTGAAGCCTGTGGGCCAGAGCCTTGCATACCCTACAGCTATTAACCTTTTTACATGAAAAATCGGGGAGAGAGCTGAGAAGTTATATTTTGCTCTCTCCCTCCTTCCTTTTGAAATGATCTGATCTTCTCTCTTGGACCCCAACTCCACTCATTCTTTGCTGCTCTTCATAGTGAAGAAAACAGCAATGGAGCAATGGAAGAAGAAAAAACCCCATCAAATTATACTCTACAGAGTGCTACTTATAGGGTGAATGCTGCCAATTTGTGAAGCATGTAGGTTTTGGCAAAAGAAAAGCAGAAGACAGATGGTGCTGCTCTCACACTGGCAGAGGCAACCACTGGAGAGGAAACGGGGCCAGGCTCAGCTCACAGGTCTGGGCGTACGGGTGGGGGAAGGCAGGAGATCCATTTTGGCCTGCCGCACTCGCTTACCTCCGCACCGGGCAGCTGTTCTCCCTGCCCCAGGGCTGCAAACCGGGCAACGGGCAAAGCCAGGCCCCTCCCACCTCACCTGCCAAACGTTACGGTGGGTGGAAGCGTTACAGCCAGCGAGCGGGGACAGCGCACGCCGCCGGGCGGATCGCGGCGCAGCTCACGGCCCGGAGGCCTGACC
>NW_009207162.1:0-33454 GCF_000690835.1 Fulmarus glacialis | reverse complement strand
TGCTCGGCTGCAGGGTGCTCCGGTGGCCAGCCTGGAAAAGGAGGGAAAAAGGATGAATCCATGCGTCCTATTTTTTTTTTCCCCCGTTAAATGAGCGTAACTAATGAAGACAGGTATTATGACAAAAGGGACCTCCGCGTAGTTACTGGTGGCTTTTTAATGCTGTACCAAGGTCTTTAAGTGAAAGAAATAACCATATTTTACATGATGTAGGAAAGTGCAAGGACTTTGAGTGAAGAGCACTGCAAGAGCAAAGGCAGGAAAGGCTGCAAAGGCAAAATGCCTAACTTAGATCTCTGGGGATTTTTTAGGGAAATTGCACAATTACCATAAGTTTCCACCCAGATGTAAGGACTGACCTAACACCCAGTGAGTTTCTTACTTCCTGAGAACAAGTTCAAACCCCATATTCCATTCTGCAGTAACACAGATGTCACATACGTGGCTGGCTCAAGGTTTGAGCCTGAATCTGTATTAGATGCTTACCAAGAAAGGATTTACCTATGCAGGGAAGTGTCAGGGGTTTTGTTTGATTTTGTTTAATAATCCAAATACAGCAGTACCATCAGCATTTTCATCTTCACCTAACCTTTGGCAAGATTATAGCTCAGTTCCATGCACATCCATCCAATGAATCCTCAAAGCTGATCCTTTCTTCACATCATCTTTCAGTATTGCCAGCTGTTGGGTTCCTCTGTTGATTTGTTTGCTTCTTTTTTTTTTCTTCTAAGCCTTCTTTAAGCTCTTTGTCCAACAACTTCTGTCCTCGCTGGGCGATGTAGTCCACATCTAGCAGAGTCCAGCCCATCTCAGTTTGTCCACATGGCCCCTGCAACAAAATGTGTGTTATTCTACTATGTAGCCTGCCAGCTCTTGTAATATCCAGCTGATGGTTGTCATTTTACCGATCTGGTGTTGCTTTTCTTCTCTGTTCCTAACATGCCGCTATACTGGCACATTTTAGCTGACCTAATGATGTTTTTCTCAGACTTTGTTCTCTGGTTTCCTTTGCCTGTCCTTCTTGCAGAGAGTTCCCATCAAATCCTTCCATTAGTAACAAGCAGGCTTTGTGAAACCCTTAACATCTGCATCCACATCCCACATGGTGACTCTGCAATGAACCCAAGTATCTGAAAGACTTTAACCCTTTCCCCTCCAATTGTGTTGGTTTCTTGTTGTTGTAGTCAATGAAGATTTGCACATGTGGAGTCTTTAATCAGCACTTTTGTTCTACCTCCGTCCTCCCTCATTCTAGACCAGTGGTTCCCCAGCTCAGCTCAAGGACTGTAGATGTCCTATAAAGCTGTGGTAGGCCATCATAGCCATTTGGTGCCTTCACAGTGTTTTCAGTTTAAAGTATGAAATCACATCATTGTGATTTGTAGGAAATTTTGGAGGCTAACAGTAGTGTGTAGGTCCAAAAAGACTGGGAACCAACGTTCTAGCAGCTACTCCCCTTCAGCTGTATCTTTTGGCACAGTTTGATGTCATCAGCAAAATACAGTTTTCCCCAAGTCTTCACAAGAGATGCACAAAGCACACCAGTACACTGAAACCCACAGGAACTTTCCATCTCTTTAAACCTACTGTAGACATTCCTGGTCCTCCAGATACTTAGTTTATTTGGATTTAATTAGTTGAAAAAGCTTCCAAAACCCATAAGCTAAATCAAAACCATATACTTGCTTTTGAACGAGAGTCACTACATATGGTATAAAAAGGGTATTACTATTACAATTTATATTCTCATCTTAACCTATACTGCTGTTGAAATGTAAACAAAGCCAAAGACAGCTCCAAAGGAGAGGGGCGGCTCTCCTTTGCCTCTTCCTTTCTTCTCTCCCACCTCCTCTCTCCCCTTTGCCCTCCAGCTCCAAATACCATTTGGTTTAATTTATCTTCCTCTGTATTTAGGAAGAAAACAATTATTATATGTTTCTCTTTTAAATCTAGGGAAGTGGGGTTTGCTCATTAACTATCCTTTATTTGAAGCCCTATTCAGCACACAGGCAAATATCAGGAAGGAAAGGGGAGATGCAGAGAATGAAGGAAAGGAGACAGCCTGCGATCTCTTGACAAAAGGGAAAGATCAGCCACAGAGTCAAAATGGAGGGGTAGGTGGGGGGCGTAAAGGCAATGGGTAGCTGGCAGAGATGGAGGGAGAGGAACCGGGTAGGCAAGAGGCAAAGATGAAGTCCTTCAAAAAGGCTAGCAAAAATCAAGCACTCTTAGACATGATTAATTCTGCACTCCGCAAGAGTGAAACTATTCCCTCCTGTCATTTCTGTGACAGGCGCTCCCAAAGGCCCCCATCGCTGCGAGAGCTCCATTATCTGAGGCATTGCGCTGATACATAAATGACGTGGTCCCTGCCACAAGGGCCTTACAGTTCAGCACGAGCCAAGATGCAACAAAGGAATGTAAAAAATAGCATAAGGAACCAGGAGAGGAAGGATTGCTGAAACCTTGCAAGCCTATGTTACGCAACTTAATGGTTATAATCATATGTCAATAATGTAAGAATAATGTACATACATAGTAGAGACCTACCCTCCATCTCAGGCACTTCCATTGCTTTTTTTTCCCATTCAAGAACCAGGAAAAGTCAAGCACCCGATTTAGTCTTTTGCCCAAACGGCTGTTGTTGGTAGTAGTTAGGGCAGCAGGCTAACACAGTAGTAGCTGAAGCAAAAGGCGTACGAGCTGCTGGAGGTCACAGACCTTGACTTGTAACATTTTGGGAGAGCGGGGGCAAGGAGCAGCTGGACAGGTACTACCTTCGCTCTGACCCGGGCTGGAATAGCCCATCTCTGTCCCTTGCTCAGCCCCTGCGCTGCCCCGCATTGTACCGGCGCAACTCTTTGTAAGTGAGCTGGGTACAGAAGTTATTTTTCAGCTGGATCAGTTCCCAGCCCAGCTCCCGGCGGAGGTGTACCAATACTCTGGCCGCCCGGCCAGCCAGCACGGGAAGGCGCGGCGGGGGCAGGCAGAGGGGCAGCGGGGCTTGTAGGAGCTGCTGGAGGCGTTACGCTCCAGGTGCACAGTACTGGCCTCGGCTGCGCTTGTGCAAAGCAGGTGGTTTTACTAAACTGCATTTTCAGATGTCTAAAGTGGATTTAGGTGCTCAAATTTAGACACCTTAGGTTTCAGTTTCGTAGGATGGTTGCACTAAGCCAGCAGTTCACCTCCACCAAAACGAGGAGTCCCTGTTCCCAGCCATGCGATCCCATCATTTCTCTTTTATCAGCTTTGCTACCTGTGAAGGAATGAATGAACAGCAGTGCTGTTCACTAATCAAGCAGAAACGTGACCCAGAAAGAAACTGCTGCCTGGTTTTCTGCTGGGTCAGTGAGTTGAATCAGCTCACAGGCAAGTCAAATAAGCTCCAGAGCCACCACAATTGAGGAGGCAGGGTCTTTGGCTGGAAAGAGGTCTGGGTTAGAGGAGACAGAAAAGGAGGAGAAGGAACAAGACTTCCCCCTTATGGCAAGAGCAAGCCATTGGATGTGCTTAGGTGCTCACGGATGCAGCTTCAGAGGTCAGTTTACACATGTTAACCCAGGAATGCACAAACTCTGCAGGAGCAGGCAGCTCTGCAGTTTGCTGCAATCCCTAAGTTCGTGCCTATTTTATATAAGAAAGCGAGGTCTTAGTTCCACATCTCTTATTCATGTAGAAATACTCATTAAAGAAGTTTTAGTAAGTAATTGGGGAAAAATCTGAGTTCTCAGCCTGCAGGGTTCTGCGGTTTGGGGAAACTGAAGCATCTTTTGAAGATATGTTGAGGTATATCCCCTAATTATCATTTGTGTATAGTATAAGCAAACCCATTATAAAGAGAATGCAACTTTAAACTACACGAGTGTAAATTTCCCATGGGTGACTAACACAGAGAAGTACCGTGCGTTTAAACGAGCCCTTACAGTGTCCCTCACCCATGCCACTTCGTGTGATTTAATGTGCTCTATCTGCCTTAAGATGGCGGAGAGGCTCATCCTTGCTCAGCTCCCTCTCCCTGCACACAGGGAAAAAAAAAATTGAATAGACTGACATGTGTTTCTTTCTTCATGCCAGCCCTGCATCACTCCCAGCCTCTCATCCATCTAGCGTGGACTTTGTCCTCACTTAACAGAGCGTATTATGGAATTGCCTGGAGCTGCCCACAAAGATAACAATTACCCCTCTATAGGTACATTGTTGGCCTGGTTTTCAAAAGGTCTGAGCAGTCCTACTTTAAGGAGCAAAAGGACCCGAGGGTACCGTCACCTCTGGAAATCAAGCCATTAGAAATAGGAAGGGGACTTTAAAGGAGGCGTGGGGGCTGGTAGGAAAGCACTGCTTCCATTCAAGGAGCACATCAGTAACAAGCTGCCACTGGCAAGGGGACAGATTGAATAACCTAATAGAACTTTCTTACAGGCCAAAAAAATCCTGTGAAAGCCTGGATGGCTACAAGCTGCATCTCTGAAATCAATGACAAATCGCATTATGGTTGAGGCGCGTAAAATAGTTCTGTCAAAGAAATGGCTTCTAGCGTGGCCGATTTGTCTGAGACGGTCATTATTCGTTCTGCCTCCTGGTTAATGCTGAGGCCTCGAGGGCAAGGAAGCTATCTTCTGACAGAAGCGTTGGGCCTAGGTTTTCTCCAAAGGAGAGAAATTTATTAAATGGGCAAAGTCATTCCTTGTGACGCCACCATTGGGGAAGCCCACTTCCACGCTTCTCGTCAAGGAGGAAGGAGAGAGGACTAAAAGAGCTGCTGTACCTGCCGAGCAGCGCTTGGACCCGCGATCAGACTTAGCAAATGACCGGTCTTCCCCACCATGGGTGGGCTCCGGGAGCCCGGCAGTGGCTTCTGACTCACTTTGCCAGCCTTGGAGTGCCTTGACCGGGCTGGGATCGCTCTTCAGGAGCACAGCTACAGGGGAGCAGAGCGAGGTCTGCGGTGCATCTGCCCAGCACTTTTCCACGCACAGCTTTCCACCCAGGAATCCTATTGTCGTGAGACATTAGATGTTTTAGGCTTATCAATTCTGGTGAAACAATCCAGCAATTTATTTTTAGAGGGAGTGAGCAGGTGTCCATAGCAGCATTTTAGCTGACAGTGCTTCAGTATTGCTATTCAGGAAGACTTGATTGTTTTTTATATCTCTTTATATCTCTTTATATCTTGTTACTGGAAAAGGTGGTTATTTTTACCGCTTTACTTGTTTTTAGCTTTAGGAATGGCCTGAATGAGACAAAGGAAAACACTTGCACCCTTAAACTGACTTTCATCCATCAGACTTTCAGCATGCTGATAGGAAACTGGAGAAGTGGTACTAATGATTCATCTGCAGCACTGATTGTAGATGATGGTTGGGAAAGAGAACGAAGATAATAAATTAAAACTAATGACCGTAACTGATTGAGAAAATATTTTGGTTCAGAAAATCACATCAAAATCAGTTTTTTTCACAAGTATTAGGAATCTGTGTATGAATTATTCAGTCAGAAAATTGGTTGCTAGTATTAAAAATAATGACTGTCTACATGCACAGTTACAAACTATTTTCATTAATTATTTTTTTTCCTGCATATCTACCTTAAATAAAATCTTTAAGACCGCTGTGATACAGTCCTCCATCAATATTTTTTAAACTGTCATTCAAGAACATGTAGGATCATAGTGTTCATTTTCTAGGAGAAACAATATAGTAAGTGAGTTTGACCAAAACCCATCTGAACGTAATTACTAGGATGGCAGACTGGCTTCTAATGAGAGTCACGCAAATTACTTAGTCTATCTGAGCTCCCACTCTTTGTATTAAAAATGTGATAACTCTGCAATTTCAGTTTTTTGCAGCAAAGTTCAGGACATATTACTGGCTTTGGTGAGTAAAGGACCAATTTCCCATTGCTAAATATGAACAGAGATGCTGCTGCAACATGTCTAGAGAAGCTGAAGCGATTCTTAAAAACACACTGAAAAAAACCCATCAAGAAATCCATTACCACAGAGGAGCCCATTACGAACGTCTAGCCTGACCACAGAGCAAGTGTTTGGAAGCAAATCAGAACCTGCCCAAAGAACTGAGTAAAAAAGATTTTCCGAATTCACTAATGCTCATTTCAATTAATAGCCCACCTGCCAAGTGTAACGAACCTGAACATATTGTGGCCATTAATGTGCAAAAGTAGCTTTTTGCAAAAAAAGAGAAAGACAAATTAGTGAAAGGAAAATCAGTAACATTGCTACTCTGTCACACGCTGAGGTAAAAGGTTGATTCTTGTGAAGGCTAGAAAAATTTCTTTGCCTTTAGGCTAAGAATGATTAATTATTACTCACAAAGACACCAGAAAAATACAGAGAGCAGGAAGGAGAAGGGCTGAAGTCATAGTCCAGAGTGACAGCTGTGGTGGTGCAGGAGGTGAATTACATTTCTCAAGGTGAAAGTTATCCTGCTCTGAGATCAGAAATTAGTGGACGAGGCACTGCAGCCCATTCCCACCCCAAATGGGAAAGTAGAGGGTCTGTCTCCCTGGTTCATGGTCTGGGCAAGGGAGGGCTCAGGTCCTGGGGGGTGGAAGGAGTCCAGGCGAATGCTCGATTTGCATGACAAATGCTTCACCAATGTATGACTTCTTTTCACAGCTGACTGCATTTAGGAAGAGGTTTGAAGGATTACAGCCTAAAGCAGTTGACCTTTCCCACCTCCCCTGCCAGGAAGCTGGAGGTCAAATTAAAGGTTCAGAGTTATATGGCACGCTAAATACCGCGCATGGGGTCAGCTTGTGGCGGTCCGTCTTACAAGAAGCGCCATCACAAGGGCTACAGGTGGGGGGAGTGACCACAGGGGCATCAGCTCCTCTGAACGCAGCAGCAGCCCCAGGGAGGTGAGCTGAGCTGAGCCACTCCTGGTGCACAGCTGTGACACCAAGGAGCCCAGCTCCCATACAGTCTTCTACCTTGTACTTCTGTAATAGCTTTTCTGGATGGCTTTGAGTTGTCAGGCAATCAGAAGAGAAGCCTGGAAGACCTGAAAAAAATGAATAAATATATTTTGAACCTCAAGAATGATTTTTATGGCTATGTATGTCTCCCCTCTCTGTTGGTATCTTACAAATAAGAAAAAAGGATTTTTAAAATAACCTTGAAGTTCAGTTTTAATACAGACATCGTAATTAATTAAAACTGCAGAAATTAATTTTGAGCTGAATGCATACTTCAGGTGCCCCAAGACAGGGATGTATTTAAAATGAGAAGCAAACAAAATCCATTACATAGAGAAGAATTACAGACAGAATAAATTTTAAGCAAGTCATTATTTGAAATGCAAAAATGTAATATATGTGTTTTAAAATAAGTTAGATGAAAGATTTTTCCACTTTCTTTTCCCACCTTTTCAAATCTTGTGGAAGGAAACATGCCCCAGGCAAACTCAGGAACTATTTCCTTTTTGGTAAAAAGGCCTTTCTGTTTCAAAGGCTATCTGCTCAGTTATGTAGCTAAATCTATTTCAAATTCAGGGAGAGTAAAGCTTTTGATTTAGTACAGTGTTAATGTTAGGAAAGACATTTAATCCTCAGTTTTCTGAAGTCTCTCTAAACTACTGGCAGATACTACCCTATATGCAACATTCACTCTCCAAAATGTCTGCTACTTTCTTTTTTACTTTTTTTTTTTTTTTTTGGTAACAAGGCAAGTATAAAAGAAAATAAGCCAAATTAATACCTCGGTTGGAAGCGTTAGCTCACTTCCAAGGGACCTGTTAGAGGGGGATCAGTTGTCCCATCTTGGAACAATCTTGGGACGCAAACCCTTTTTTGACATCTTCAGACACAGTTTTCTTCCAGGTTTTACCAGCTGTAGGCTGCATAGCCCCCTCCTGCCTTTGTGACCTGGCATGCTCCACGGTGAGTTATCCTCTGGGGTACTTCTGTGGGGCGTCAGGTGGGTGTTTCAACTCCAGTAAAAGCTGATCTCCCCCTCTCTAACTTATGTGGTAGGGTAGTAGAGGGAAAATTCTTCCTGCTCATAAAACCAGGTGATCTGGTTGGCATCTGCTGTGGTTGTCCCCCTCCATCTTGTCTGCCTAACACCTCTCCTACCCTGGCAGATGAATTCCTGTGCAGCGTTAGCCTGGAGAGGGCCTGGGAATGATGGAAGGGGGGTGCCAGAGAGGCAGAAATCCTTCCCTCCTTCACATATTTGATGGTCCTTACCACAGCAACGGGGATACACAGACAGAGGCTTTCCTTCTGGCCGCAGCAAGCCACAGCAGTGCTGTAATACTCAGCTCCCTCATTCAGTGCTGTGCTGGTGCCACCACTTTTTGACTTATCGTAGCGCTTATATCAATTATCACCCAACGTTATTTATAAAAATGCAGGTTACTTTAAATATTGTTCTCAATTCCTTGAACTGGTGGCCAGATCTGAAGGAGCTGATGAAGAAACAATATGCAATTCCCCACATGTCCTTCAAGCTACAGTGTAATAGCAAATTTGCTGACTTGTGTCCTTTTTTCCTTCACCAGATCTTCCCTTCCCCACTGGCTATACTGTGTAACCGTACCACAGAGATATTAATGTAATTACTGGGCACGACAAATCGATGTGGGTTTTGAACTGCCTGGGTGTTATGTTCATGCCCTCTTTTCTGGGGCAGCCCTTGTACAGCCGGTGCAGGGAAGCAGAAACATGCTCTCTAATAACCTCACTAAATCCTCAACAGGACTAAAGCGACGCAGGAGATCATTTTACCATTATACTGGTAGTGATACAGCAGTTACAATGTCTGTCCGAGCTTCCGCTGTAAAATAACATACTTCAGGAGTTCCTAACGCAGCTACAGAAAATGTTGCTCCACTTTTTACCGAGGCTGCTATTATAAAATCAGAAGCAAATCCTTAAAGAGCTTAAGATAATAATCTGGCTGGGTTTAATTTATGAGAAGTCTTTCTTGTGTTTAAGAGAGCGATTAAGGATTTGCTCTGTATAAGCTCACACGTCTGTCTGCTGGCATCGGAGTCGGGTATTCCTTTGTCTTTGTTTTAGGGTGAAAAGTCCATGTGTATAGACCTGGTGCTCTATACCACCTCGTTTGACAGCTTTCATCTACCACATGCACAGCTCGAGGGGCATGAATGCGAACAGTGGCGGAAGGTGCCGAACACGCCTGTCCTGGGCTTTCACCACCTCCCTCTCGGGCTGGTAAATATTCCAACACTGCCTTCCCGAGAAACTGCCTTAGCGGGGAGCAAAGGCTGTGGAGAAAGCTGGTGTTATTTTAACTTCAAGAATTAGTATATTCAACTGAGATAAACTGTGCCGTGCAGCATGTAGCCGGTGTAATTCTACATACATATAAGCCTAGTTTTAGTAAAGCTGCTATTTTGCATGAAGAAAGAAAAAAAAAAAGAAGAAAAAAACTCCCAGAGTATTCCAGTAACTTTCTTACAAAAAGGAGAAGAGCAGAAGGTGATGGTCATCAAAGATTATAACATCTCTGGGGACGCAGAGACTGCCCTTTGAGACCAATTCCTATAGGGCATTTTAGTAGGGGCCTTCCACATCAGCTCGCTCCTTGGGTGTGTTCTTATGAAAACTCTCGTCGTTTTCCCAACATTAACATTCCAAATTCCATTTTGTGACTGACCTTTGTATTATTTGCCATTTCAGGAAGATGCTATATCCCAGTAAAACATTACAATTTTATGGTGCTGAAGCGCCAGAAGGATTTGGAGTGACTTTCACCAAGCCACCTGAAAAGTAGGTCAGTGGCTATACATTTTGAAGAGAACTGCAGTGCTACAGCAGAAACCGAGTTAATCCTGGTGTATATGCGTATACCCCCTAACCTCGCTGCAGGGGACAGTCTGAACATAAATATATCTTCACTAATCTTTTCTCAACTGATTATTTCTAAAGGGAAAGGCCTCATTACATTTTCATTTTCATTAAATACTGTGGGGCAAAATCTGTTGAGTTTGTTTGTTCGAACAGAGGCATCTAAATCCAGATTTAGTCTGTAAACTCTCGGGATGGGAGAATAAAATTTCATGGAAACAGAAGAATATGTAATAAAACTTAGTTTAAATTAATTTATATCTGGAATTCCTTTTCCCAAAGTAAATCTGCAATTAGCTATACTCAGATAAAGGACAGACCTCTCATAATGATGGTTCAGCTAATGAAATGTATAGATTTAGGTCTATGCAGCTACGCAAAGTCACCGTTAAAACCCTGCAGGAAAGCCCTGGCATATTCTAACTTACTGAGTTTCCCTAGAGCAGCTGTTCCCTGCTGTATTTCATTTCAGCTTGGTTTGTTGCTTTTAAATAGCTATTTTTAAAATTCTGAAATCTCTTTATAGCTGACAGGCAGAAAGCGTAGGCTGCAGGCAGAGAGATGGGTAGGGGAAAGGAGGGAAGGAGGAAGAGCAAATCTGAAGTACGTCAGAACGAATGTAAACATTGCATTACATAATGTAACACGTAAACTCTTTTAAAAACAATATTAAAATCTTTTTGGACAGAGCAGACACCAGGGGACAGAGCAGGTACAAACGCGCTGACTAAGCTTACACATATTGCACGGAGGTGCTCTCAGAACAGTTCCCATTGAGTTATACACCCTTGGACTAACGTGAGAAAAAAAAGACAAATTATGTGTCAATAACTCAAAATAAAAATAGAAACATCCAAATAACTGTAGGTTGCCTAAGACGGGGACTGATGGGGGGAGATCAGGGATTGTGCAAAGAATTTAGGTGGCCTCCTAGGTGATGGGTGAACATGAGCTCCTGGTGGGACACGTGGCTTCAGAGGACTGACAGGAGGGCCGAAGAAGCAGGAGATGGACGGGAAGAAACAGGGCAGTGACAGACCCATTACTCGAATAACATCCAGGCTTTGAAGGCTACAGAAAAATGGCAGCGGCAGCAACCAGCGCTGTGGCTGGTGCTGTTGGGGCGATCAGCAGAGCGGGCGGTGGTGAGGGCGGCGATGGTCTGATGGCCTCGGAAGGTTTTGTCCTGATGAGGAGGGGACTGTGCTGTCGAGGAGCAGCTTCTGTGCAGATCAGGAGACTCTGCTGAAAGGTAGAGGCATGAACAAGAGGACCAAAGCTGTTCTCCAGGGCTTTTCTTCTGGTGAGAGAGATAGAAATATCTATAAAAAAATTTAATTAGCTTGTAAATGAGGAGATTCTGAAGTGATCTGTCACAGGCTATAAATAACACTGTTCAGAAAACAAAGTCCTAACAAAGATTCAGTGGATGGAAGCTGGAGCTGGGTAAGTTCGAGCTAAAAATAAAATGTAGATCTTGACCAGTGAAACAGCTTATGACAGGATGTGGTTAGCTTCTCTCTCATGTTAAATCTTTAAATCAGGATTAGACTTCCTTCTTAAAAAAATGCTCTCATTCAGTCAGCAGAGGCGTTCACCACTGCACTCCCGGGGTAAAGGGTGAAATCGTAGGGAGTTACGCTGAAGCCTGCAATGATGCACCCCGGACTTAAAATCGGTGGCTCTAGAAAAACCACCCTTGAGCAATATGTGATTAGAAGGGTTGAAAATGTGTATTAATTAACACTGAAAAGCTAATCAAAGTGGGTTGGTAAATCAGGCAACCATAAAGGACAAACTCTAGAAACAAATTAAGTTTCAGTGCTAGGAAAATATGTAGGAACGTGTTTCCAGAGAGTAACATTTCTCCTTTGAAACAGCCTTGTGTAGAAGGATTAATTTATTGTAGGCATTTTGTGGCTAATGCATACTTAAATGTTCCTCACCTGTGCATAGGTGCATAAATTGCAAGAGGTCTATGTACTGTGTGGATCTACATAGGATTACAGAATTGCCATTAGGCTGTATATTTTGGGCACAGAGAGTGTCACACTGAAAGCAGAAATGGACTTGGGTCCTTCTGCACAGCAAGATTATTTCTCTGAGTGGAGGATGTTGGCTTCTGTGAGACATAGCTGAACGGCTCCAGCTTTGTCCGACTGAGAAAGGCTGCAGATGAACTGGCTGTAGGAAAGTAAACCTTAGAAGCATGTAGATGCTTGTGAAATCCTCTCGGGATTTCACCCCTAGTGTCTTAATGTGTCTGGTTAATTGTCAAGTGCCAAGTCTACATTCATCAATTAAATGAGAATCATTACAAACTGTCTCACCCATTGTCACAGAGGCAAAGGTTCCTTTCAACTCTAATAAATTAAATTAAATTGGCTCAAACCCTGCAACCATAGACAGATTGGCTTTGTGTTGAGAGGCATTAGTTTGATTGACACCTGTCTGGTTGACCGGGAATGGTTACCAGAATGAATAGCATCAGACAAAGGGGTTTTGTGTGTTATGGGATGGATTTTACATGTACAGTCACACCATCAGCTGGTGGATGCAGCGCCTGGGAGAAGCATCCAACCAGTTACGTAGCATTACTGGCTTTAGGTTAGAATATAGGAGTCTTCTTATGGAGCTCTGAACATATGGCTAAATATGCGTAAACGTTATTGCTCTTGCTCTTTCATCCATCTCTATTAGAGGCATCAAGCAGGAAACAAAGTGTGTCTTGCGTAGAGAAGCAATTCAGTAAGAAAAGTCTATCTCACATAGGAGATTTTCTCCGCATTTCTTCCCAGTTAGCAAACGCTCTGGTGACTGCCAACACCTACAGTTTACCTTTGTCGCCAGGAATCAGATCTGGCTGATCTTTACTTTGTCTGCGTGTTTTTAAAAAGTCTTTTTTCCCGTAACAGCTGCCTGCTCGCTGTTTTTTAACAGAGCTTCCTGTTTTTTAACAATTTCATCAGGTCACTGTCTGCAAACGTAAGCCCCTACACAGTGTCACTAGTAATTCACCTTTGCTAAACCTCATCTGCATTGAATATATTCTGAGCTGCAGACTTGCATTCGGTATGAGGAAGCTGTATTGCCACACCAACTGCCACATGATTGTGTTCTGGCAGCAGACGGTTGCATGTGAAGTAAGTAGCTGGCTGGGAGCAGTTCAGGATCGGTGCCGACAGTTTAGCTTCACAGCTGGTGCAAATCAAGGTGGTTTTACTTAAGCCATTGAGCATTCTTCCACCTGGAACTCTGGTACATGGGATTTCTGAGAAGAATGGGAAAAGCTTGAAAGAAGATGTACACATTTTTAAAAGTTACTTGACTATTTTAAAGGTGCCCTTTGCCGACATGTTGTGTAGTTGAATTACACAGCTGCGGCTACTTCAAAACACAGTTAAACAGGCTGCAATTTTACAGACATTTAAAATTGAGACTAAATAGCAAGGGAACTGGATGGCTATGGTTATATGCAAATCAATATCCTAACTGTATAAGAAAGGCTTAACATTCTGACTTGCTCTTATGAATTTAGGTACAAAAGAATTCAAAGTGATAGTACCAAAAATGGATTACTGAAGAGGAATATACCTATAATTTCGTCACATAAATGCAACTGATTGATTGTCAGCTAAATACATTTAGCGTTGAGTTTTCTGGGCTAGTTCTTGTAGGATACCTCATTCTGAGAAATGTTCAGTCAAATTTAATTGCAGCATTATCTTCTGTTCTCTGTTACTAGAATCCCTAGTCTAGAAGTAGCAGTGTCGCTTCTGTCTTCCTTCCTTATAATGCTTTTGGTGTGATTCTCATAGCAGAGACACAGGTGGGGGTAACCACAAGCAACAGAAGCAATCTGCACAGGCGGTTTCACCAGAGGTGGTTGCAGATGGAGGTAACGGCTGATAATCTTGCACTTGGGAACATGGTGCTTGTGGTTCTTCTAAGCGCTCTGAAGATAAGGGCTCCTTCTAACCTATTTCTCTTTCTCCTTTCAGTCGCTTGAGCACAGCAGATTTTAGTGATTTGCCGCTGACTTCTCCATGTGCTATAGGCTGTCATGTCGGTCAGTAAGAGTGATTTGTATAGCAAAGCAGTTGGTGCTGGAGACCCAATGTCCGTACCATATGAGGAAGCTGTATTTTTGCAGGGTTTGCGGTATGGTTATGTAATGGCACCAGAAGTTTGCGTCTTTCAGGGAGTGTTTCTGGACCAGGCCTAGTCTGCTCCTATGGTTTGAATGCCTATTCGTGGTTGGAGCACATTAGGTGTCTTCTGGTTTAGTTTCATCTCAAAGGAGTTCGTCTCATGCCCTCCAAGACCACTCCAGGATGACAACCAAACCAGCTGGCTGAGTGCGATCACTTCTGAACTGAAATGGTAATCTAGATGTGTAGACACTACCATTATAAAATAACGATCTTTCTAGTAGAGTTGTGGAGAAGGTTATTTTTAAAAGACTGAAAAAAAATTAATCTCCTTCTAGGTCTAAAAAACGTACATTTATGGAGACAAAGAGGGTACAACATTTGATCTATTAATGAAAATGGACGTAAGTCTAGCAAGCGTAATACCACAGTCCACAGCTCCTGGCACTCTTTCTCACAGGATGGGCCTTTCCAGGGACCTACCGCCCTCTTGCTTATAAAAGGAGAGCAGCCAAAAAGCAATTCTTGCTTCTCATAGAATTGGGATAGAATCCATTGAGCCAGGAGTAACTAAGCTGCTGTCCCAAAATCTTCTCACAGAGATGGAAGCAGAAGAACACTGTGACCCCAGCCTGGGGCTGGGTCCTTAAGATACTGTCACTTGCATGAGGTGTGCTCAAAGCCTTCAGCTGCCACTGCCCACAACGGAAATCACCTCCAGCACATTGCTGCTGGCACAGATTAAGCTGAAGAAGGAAATTATATAAATCGGACCCAGACTGAATGCAGTAGCGCGTATGCCAGTATGGCTCTGATGATGGCATCTATTAGAGCCATAGAGAAGTCTTAAGAAGGTGAAATGGCTGCAGTCTTTGCAAAGATTCCTGTGCAAATCTGCAGTAAACCTGGAAAAATTGTTCGGAGAAATGACCATTCATAGTTCAGTGAGATATCCAGGTGTCCAGGTTAATGCTTAACTGTCAGCTTTAACAACCATTTCATTGCTCATGCAAGAGACCCAATGGAAAATCACAGATAGGGTATTCATGCTGATGGCACTGCTGGGCCTGTAGAGGAGATTACACAAGAGGTCAACAAAATGAATTTATAGTAGCTTTTCTAAAGAACAGAATCAGTGGATGCATCAAAAAGTTTCATATGTTAAGAAGAGTAAACTCTTCTTTGGGGAAGGCAAATCATGTCTCCAAAATGTACTAGAGCGTGAGAAAAGTCAACAAGCATTTGGACAACTCATACTGTTGATATATTCTGCTTAGACTTTCAAAGGCTGTTTGAAAGAGCTTTTCAGCGTAAGCTCCTAAAACCAAAGCTATTATGGGTTGAAAAAGGTTGGTTCTCACCTGGATAAATGACTGTTTTAAAGATAACAAGCAAAGGGTAGGAATAAAGGGGTGTTTTTGCAGAAGGGAGAGGTCACTCCGGGGAGACAGAGCCCTGAAGAGATCTCTGTGAGAGCTTGTGCTGTTCAAGATATTCGTAACTGATCTGAGAAGACCGATGAATTGCAGGGTATCGTTGTGTGATGATCCTAAGGTATTCACGTAGGAAAGGAAAAGGCCAACTCTGAATAGATACAGAATGAATAAGCTGGGTAATGAAATGGAAGATGAAATTCAATGTAGGTAAATGTAAAGTGATGAACATGGGAAAAAAAAACTCTATATACGCAATGATGGGTTATGAATGAGTTGAATGACACAGGAATGAGTTTTTAGAATAAATAATTCTCTAAAAATGTCAGCTCAATACTCAGTAGTGATCAAAAAAGCAAGTCTAATGTTAGGAATTACTAGGGAAAAGAATAAAGAACAAATCAGAAATGATTATTATGCAGAATATTAATCCACATTTTGAACGATGTATGCAGTTCTGGTCTCCCTATCTAAATATGTATAAAGTAGAACTAAAAAAGGTGTACAGAGGGAGAAAGGGAAGATAAAAAGAAGAAAGGAAGAAAGAAAGAAAGAAAGAAAGAAAAGAAAGAACAAATGAACGAACTGAGGGGAAACATAATGGAGTCTACAGAGATATGAGTGACACAGAGAAAGTGAATAGGGAATGATCATACCCTTTCTCAATATAAGAAGTAAGAGACAACAAATGCAACTAGCAGGCAGCAAATTCAAAACTAACAAAAGGAAATATTTTTCATACAGGGTACTGTTTAAGCTATGAAATGCTTTGCTACAGGGTGTGTGGGATGTTCAAAATGTACATGGGTTAAAAAAGCAACTGGGATAAATTAATGGAAGAATAATCTATTGAGGGCTATTAAGTACATGCTACATATTAAGTACCTACCATCGTGTGCATTTAATAGGCTATTAAATACCACCTCTAGCTAAGGAAGTCCCTGAGCCACAACACAGTGGAAGCTGGGAGAGACTTTCAGAGAAATATCGTATCATTATAAGCTTGTCCTTCTCTTATGCCCTTCCTTTGGTATTTGCTATTGGTTCCTGATGGAGAGAAGAAACTGGGTTAGATAGACCTTTGATCTGGCCCAACATGGTCACTCTTATGTCCAGGGTGATGTTTGGAAGATGCAACCTTCGAGGCTGAAAGATGACAAACCCAACAAAGACAGCAGTGGCTTGGGTCCAACCTACACCTCACCAAGGAGAAGCCATGCTCTAGTGGCTGGTAAGATTTTGAATGGGCAGGACATTTCTACTCTGACAAGGGCATGTGTTTTGGCATCTCTGTGTTAGGAATTCTTTTTTTTGGGGGCATAGCTCTCAGAGAACTAGTGCCGTTTTCACCTTCCCAGACTAAGCCATGGATAGAAACACTGAAAGATACGCTTTTCTTACTATACTAGCAAAGGCATGGCTCTCCCACAGATGAAATTGTGTAACAACATATTAATTAATTTCTCACACATTAAGTTTGTGCCTGCAAGGATGAAAGAATAGCTCCTGACAGTGCCACCACCTATATGCAAAGAGATGATACAGAATATTTTTTTTATGTTCAATATCTAGCATGCTCTACACATTGCTATTCAATACTACATTCCAGCTGTCATTCATAAATTACTTCAGCTATATTCCCTCCTATAGAAGCACACTCCTTAGCAAAAGCTGGCTGTCAAAATAGTGTATTCCATTTTTAATCAATTAATTTTATATGTACATCTAGACCCGTAATAAAATGTATGTGGAATAATTGTCCTCTGGAGTAGAGTTTATGCCCAACACCCAAAGTAATTAAACTACACGAGGACAATTTTGACAGTGTACTTTATCATCAGGACTTATTTTCCCATCAAAGGGCAATTGATAGCCATGTAAACAACTAATCACCTATGAATGAACAATGAAAGCTTTCTCAACAGTCCAGAGATTTAATTTCTGTAGAAAGCCCATACATAGCAACAGCAGCATTAGTACCAGTGCCACCAGTGCCACAGACATTGTGTGGGAGGCTCTGGTTGGTAGAGGAGCAGAGGAATTTGGCTCCCTTTGCTCTATAAAAAACTCCAGTCTGCTCTGCTCTGGCCATCTGAATCGAGGAGCAGAAGTGGGGAGTTATATCATGCAACACAAGTTGCTACCAGACACCCATGTTACAAAGACAGGCCATTATTATTTGATGACACAAATGCTTGAAGTAGCTGATATGCAGCATCCACCTTGGTACAAAGATGCATGTGCACTTGACTTGGATTCACCGAGGGAACTAGGTGGAATTCCCCTTCTGCCAGCCCCTGTCCCATGTCGCATGCTGTGCTCCTAATCTGCAATGCGGTAGCAACCTCCTCCTCCATGTCCTCATCTGGCCCTGAATGCTGCATATTTTCAGAAAAAGATGAAGAAAGCAGAGGCCCTTTGCAGCTGTTATACACGGTCGTTGCTCCCCAGAAGGACTTTTCTCAAGACCACATGTAGTGAGAGAGATGGGAGGAGGACAAGCTATTCAAACAAACTGAATACTAAATGCTGAGCAGGCCTCTGCTTATGGCACCCTGAAAATTCGTGCTTGTAGGAGCAACATACTCGTGTCGTGTACCTGTGTGGATGTCAGGAAGACACCAAATGCATTAAAGGTTAATGCATGTGAGTCAGGACACTGATGCTCTGTGAACGGAGGTTGTGTTGCGTGTCCTGTTACACAGCCGCAGCACTGTGTGGTGTTGGAGGAATTTCAGCACGCAATGAAACTGCCAGAGATGTAAAGCAGTATGTAGGAACCTGATCCTCCGCAGAACTTGGACAAATGTGTAGGGTCCTCCCGCTGCGGTAAGGGAAGTCTCTAGTATCGTAGCCAGAGCACAGAGGCTTTGGTCCTGGACTGTCTAAGCTTGATCAAAACGTGTCCTGGCTTTGGGGTAGCAAATCCCAGTTCCCTCCCTCGAGTTTCTCCCGTTCCTGCTACTGTCAGAGAAGCGTTGCTGGGAGTAAAATAGGGCACAGGTCCCTGGAGAGCCTGGGATAAAGAGAGCCGTGATGACAGAGAAAGAGTCCTTGGAGAGAGCTGTGTACAAATTCGCCTTTATCTTTGAAGGTGGATACTGGAAACTGTGGAGTACTGAGAGGACAAAGACTGGCAAGCTTTGTTTTGTTTAGAAAAATGTATTTGAGCAGAGATAAGCAGAAAGGCAGTCTTTATCATGGGAATGTAATTACCAAATATAATTATTACCTTTTCAAAAACGGAAATTCACAAAATTGTATTGGGCTTTTTTTTTAAAAAAAAGTGGATGTCAAAATACCTGCATCTAAATAAATGACTGATCCTCTGAATTCCTGGGTGCTCAGCTCTGTTGACAGACCATGGACCTTCACTTTTAAAAGTTCTGACTAATTGTACTGCAGATAGTTTAAAACACAAAGCCATGCACATAATCTGCTGAAGCAGAATTTGTACCAGGGCTTTTTGCTGCTACAGCAGCAGTTAGCAGGAGTTGAGCGAGCTTAACCCTGTCTGGCAGCGTTTCTGTGAACAGTGACTGCAATGCAGACATACTCGGAAGGACCAGGAAAAGGAGCGGCTGCAGATGATGAAGAGGAGTTAAGGTCTATCCCACATGCCAGAGACTTGCTATGACGCTAGGCAGTTGCTTAAAACCCAGTATTTTCTGAGGTGTCTCCCAAACATGTTCCTCTTTTTTAAGCACTGCAGGCAGCTGGATTTTCCGTCCCTTCCTGAGCTAGACAGCAGCAGAGGGGCTTTGGCTGGGTACAGCTTGTCCCCGCTGGGTGCATCGCATCCAGCCTGGAGAGGGGCCAAGCAGAAGTGATAGCTGGGGGCGCGGGCAGCTCGGATAGAAAGAGCTGAGAAGGCAGGTTTCTGTGTCTGGCCAGATCTCTGCAGGTTTCACTGCTGGTTTATTAATTGGCTGTATAAAGGGGTGCCCTGTTTGGAAAGGCTTGAAGGAGACGTAGGGTGATCTTAGTCTGCCTTGAGAAGATGCTCAACTAAAGTGCCTGCCTTGTAAACCAGCATAAATGAGCAAAGCAGAATAGGGAAGCAAAGCCTTTCCTCCCCGTCCCTGCTGATGAGGTCACAGAGGTCAGAAACTAACTGCCCTGTCTCTGAAAGAGAACTGTACCTGACAGAGAAGCCCGAGGGTTTTTATATGTGTGAAAAAAGTACAATGATTTATGTTGTTAAAATTCTAATGTGCACAAATATGAGACCAGGATGCTCTCTAGTTGTGAAGGCTTTTTGTGTCTTTTGGGGCAAAAACCCCAGAGATTTGTTTAGAATAGTAAAACAATAAGGCAAAGAAGATCCAGAAATTAACTATTTCTTTATGAGGACTTGTTAATTAATTCTTAATTAAGATGCGGTGTTAAAAGAGTTTGCTTTGTACCCGCATCATTTATTTACTGAAGGCTGCTTCCCTAGTTAAAAATGGGAGAGCAAAACCATTTATATCGTCACAGTTTTATAACTCCTTGTGTGTAACACTTCTTGACTGGCAAGATCACTGTACCTTATCCAAACAATATGAAACCAGTTGTTCATCATCTCTTGGAAGATGGAGCTTCCTTTTCTTTAAAGAGAACCATTCAGAGTAGAAAAAGAAAAGCTCATTGTAATTTATAAATAAAAGCCAGATATTTTCTGCATGGATCATTGTATTTAGATGCAAATGTAGCCTTTGGATCATGCTCCATTAGCTGTACAGAGTAGTGCTTCTGAAAGGATATTGATGATTTCTGCAATATTCAATTTATGTAACATGAATTAAAAAGACAACCCTACAACACTCAGCCAGTATTGTGGTGTTATAGGCATTTAAACTCACTGCTAGACGTCTTCTTTTGAATTCAGTTTGTATACTCCACTGACTCCCTAGAAGGGACGGATCTACAGTATGCGTGTATAGTAGAGACGTACTATTCACTTTGTGTAGATGTCTTTGATTCATAGCAGAAATTAATTTCTGAGTTATTTGGAATTGTAAAGCTCAGTCTCTTTGCCAGTTAATTGCTACACTAGCTTATGCTTCACACCATACGGAAACACCCTTTTAAATATGCAAAGAAAAAAAGCTAAAAATAAATCACAGCTGCTGTTAGATGGGGGTCTAAAGATACAGCCAAGGCAGAAAAAAAAAAAGGAACCATCTTCGTTTAAATACAGCGAAACTGCTTTTAATACTGAGAAGTTCTTTTTCTCTTCTCCAAATCAATATTCATTAATAGTATCCAGAACAGAGAACCTTGAATATAAAACACTGAGATAACACCAGTAATTACAACATGCAGTTTCATAGCTGTAATATTTTTGTACTCTTGGTTACTTTAATGATTGCTGTAATAATTTTGTATTTGGCTTATAAGGACCGATTTATATCAACACATGTTTCTTACTGGTATGTTCAATTTAAGTCCAAACCACGATCTTAACTTACAACAACATAGAGCTCTGAAGGTAGAAATGAGTTTTATCTTTGCAGCAGTAATTGTTCCTGACCAGTAATGGTAGCTTGACCTCACCCACACAACAAGATCAAGTGAATATATTGAGCCCTGGCACGTTATCTGTGATTTCCTACAACCAGCAAAGTACAAATCTGTACACTTTACTATGTTGTGCATGTTATCCAGAACAGATCTATGATGGAAACCTCTCATTTATTGCACCGTTCTAGTTATTTTGCATAATGCCTGCCTCACCCAAAAAGCAGTTTTTTTCCTCTGCCAGATTTGTGGATACACACAGCACAGGAGGAAAACCTTTTCCCTCCCACCTTCCGTCTTAAACTGCTGAAGAACTGCAATATTTTTCTCACTTTGGGGGGGTCTAAAGCAAACATCAGCATAACCTCCATTTCACTCATGGCCTTCACCACGACCTCCCATCCCTCTGTAAGAACGGAAAATAAGGGCTGGGCCCTGCCCGCTCCTTCCTGTGGCCAGCAGCAGGGTCAGGTCACCCCCCTGCTGCAAGGGGAGGGAGGGGGTGAGGATGCAGGGCTGGGGCCAGGGAGAGGGGTGGCACAGCTGCTGGTGGCGGCAGGGCAGGCAGGCGTGCGTGTGCACTGACCGCCAAGGCAGCCTCGCGCACGTTGGCAGGTAGGACGGTGTGAGCCGATGTGGCAGAAACGGTCTCACTAGGAAAAGGTTATTTTTAATTCTGATCATTTCCCTGGTCCATCTGGCCGCCTGGTCCACCCGGCCCTGTGGTGACACTGCTGAGGGGATGGCAGGGCTAAGGTTGAGAGGGAGAAGAGGGAACTGCTTACAACAGCCTCGCCATGGAGAAAATGGTTTGGGACCCCACATCCTCAGTCATTCTGCTCTTCCCCATGCTCTTTCTTCAGACCCAGCTTATACTGCTGGGAAACCGAAAGCAATCCCTCACAGGCAGAGAAAGAGAGAGCTGTTGCAGAGAGAATAGTTTCTGGGAAAACATCCTCTGGAAACTATCTTAGCAGCTAAAGAGGGGCAGCAGCAAGTTCCAGATTAATGAAAAATGCAGGCACATTTATCACGGGGACAACCTGGCAGTAAGAGAGCAGACTCCCATGCAAATACCTGTTCCGGCTCTTCCTTAAGTGGGTAACAAAACTTACATTACCAGTTGTCTCCATCCAGTGTACCACCAACAGAAATTTTAAAACTTCCAGTTTTACACTAGTTCAACATTTTTTTGTGTGTTTGGAGCTGTCTTCAAAGTAAAATTGCCTGCTTCCAGCAGAAAGCAGTGACTGACTAGACCCACGACCACCCGAGACAGGCTGCGCCTCGCAAAGCCAAGCTAGCAAAGCGGCTGGGTTGCAGACCTGAAAGACTCACCTGCAAAATTGTCAGGTATATTACGGAAATGATAAAAGATTGCTGGGTAGTAGAGTCCTCCGGGGTGCATGCCTGATTGTCAGACAAGGAAGTTGAAGCAGGAGTGCGTGAAAAAAATTTGCTGTCCTCAGTATCAGACTTGCCTCTCATAGTGAAGGAGAGTTAGGATGAGGTGCTTGGGCAGTATTTTGTCCCTTGTGAACCTGTGACTAAGGCTGGCTGCCTGCTGAGTTCACTGCTTCAAAACTTTCATGTTTTCAGCCAGATTGCAATGAATGATTTTCCGAAGTTGTCTCTATGCTATATTCCTCCTTACTTAGCAATTACTTAGCAAGTCTCATCTCTTTGCAGTGAGGAGTGGGATTATTTTGGATCATTGCATCCCCTAGTGCAGAAGGTGATCCCATGTCACCCCATGTCACTTCACTCTTTACTCCCAACTCCCTTACCGATTCCTGTCACGAAATAGGGCTGCAGGCAAGTGCTGTCCTGGAGATAGGAACTGAGGCAGGCAGTTCAAAAACTGCTGTAAAAATCTTCTGCCCCAGCTATTTCCCTATTCTAAACCCAGAACTTCTCTGTCAGATGAAGGACGCAAATCACCATTTGTGGGAAAGCCGAATTCTTGATGTTCAGTTTGGGCTCCCCCGATGGGGGTCGGGAGTGCACTCACAGCCGGGGCAGCCTTCCCCTGGGTCCCTGAGCGGTACCAGCCTGGTACGTGAGCTGAGGTGTGCCTGTTCTCAGCCCTCTACCTGGTGGGACCTCCTTGCTTGCCCCACACCTGTCTCAATACAGATGTGTCTGATCCCTGGGCTGTGTCTGAGCCCGTCACTGTCAGCGGCCATGCCCTGCTCTCCTTGCTGGGCTCGGGGGGACAGCACCCCACCAGTGCAACACTGCCTGGCTGGCTGGGCTGTCACCCCCAGCTCACTGCTCCCAGGCAGTGCAGTTCCCTCTCTTTCTCTGCAGGACTGCTATGGACACTGCCCTTCGGAAAGGCCAGTGTTGTTACCGGTTTCAGAGGGTTTCAATAGATGCAACCCTGCTACTAGAGCTCTTCGCATCCTTCCCAGCCAGAACTGGCATCAGTTACCAACTGTGATGGTTGCTCATTTCAGATCCGTACTAGTACCAGAAAATGAATGATAAAAGCCTTGCTCTGGCAGGCATCAAGCAGAGCTAGAAAGCATATGTGCAGCTTGTTCCAGAGACCCCTCCACAACTACAGCAAATGGTTTTATTCTGTCTTTAAGGATTTTCTTCATCCAAGGCACTGTGCAAGCCATGACAAATGAGTCACTCCTTAACAAACAATTTGTATCAATTAATGATACTTCACTTCATACTGACAAGCCTCAGGGCTTCGCCAGTCATGTGATGTTTTTAAATTATGCCTTCAGACATATTCGGTCTTTTCTGATGGGGAGAGATGACCACTGGGACAGGTGTTTTTCCCATTTGCTTTTCTTGTAGTGATTCCACCCATGCCGGCATGAGCCCGACTGCCGGCAGAGTCTCCTTCCAGCCACCATGTAGGATCTTCCCCGGTCTTCGCAGCCAAATTAGCCAAGAAGCCTGTAAGAGTGCCTACTGCTGACCATAACCAGCTGTCGCGTCCAAACTGATGCTATTGTAATGCGGGGCAGGGATGTCAGATTTGGAGGATCATATCCTGGTGTTCCTATTCCTGCAGTGCACATCACCCTCAATGCAGTCTGTCTGTTATTTCTTAGCCCTCTGACATGGCGAACTAATGTACTCCAGCTATGCAGTCTCCTCACTGCTCTCCCTTTCCACCACTGACTTTAATAATATGGCCCAGTAAAATGAAATTTTTCTTCTCAATTATGCAAATATGGATGCAAATGAAGGATATGAAACTTGGGAGAAGATCCATAGAGGACAGCAGCAGCTGGGCCAGGCTGTGACATGGAGACCATCTAGGAGAGACCATGGAGACAACTGATGCAGGCTGCAGCCCCTCTGGATACTCTCTGCACTCCGCAGGTCTCGGGGACAAGGAGGACATACATAAGCACAGACTGCTGTTTCTTCATTGTAGGACAAAAGGACTGCAGTGGAAATATGGATTGCCAGGCCCTGTTCCCTGTCCTCACAGGCGAGCATGTCATGCTGTTCTTCCTTTGAACTTAATAAGCATCACCTAAAAATCTCTTCCTTTATGCCATCCTTGCTCTGCTTGAATAGCTGTTCCAGAGAGGACTGGTTGAGCAAAGAGAGACATCTTTTAATTCGCAGCCTAACTGTATTTATATCTATCATGCAAATATTGGCTTGTGTCAACATTGTCCTTTCTCTGAAGTGTTCCTGCTCCACCTCCATTGTACAGTTATAGGCAACAAGGGTACTCCCCCTTCTACCCTGCCCCCCCTCCCCCTTATTAAGATGACCAAGTTAAGGGCGGCCAACCTTGTCTCATAAAAAAGACTGCCCGTTCCCCTGCCCCCTCCTGCCTGTTTCACTTACTCTCATGACCAGCGACCGGTGCCGTAGGCAGGGCTCTTCATAAGGCTCCATCCCTGCAAACTCCTCCTGCAACCTCCCATGGTGGTTCATAATCATTCTTCGGTCAGTTGGCAATCACATGCCTTCCTCTCTGGCTGGCAACAATAAAGTCCTTGTTGTCACATGGTTTTTGTTATTCTCAAATATATAGTCTTTCATTTTATTGAAATTCATCCCATTTCTACTACTGCAGTGCTGAAGTTCATCTGCTAATTCCAATCGGATATCCAAGCCTCCTCTCTTTTCATGATACCACCACCTTCATGGCATTAACAAATCTCACCAACACTGCTCTTATTTATTGTGCTGAAATCACTAATGGAAATATTAAAGAAGATGGGTCTTAAGATTGAGGAATTTCCACTATTAACAGCACCCTTGCTCCATTTACTCTGCAGACCCGAGATGGCGAGGACTGACTGAAGAGCTTGTGCACACAGAGCAGTATCTTCACGGAGTGTGCAAAGAAGGCAGCACCAGCCCAGGCAGACTGCAAATGAGATCTGGCAGGCGGTGACTTTGTTACAAGCCAGCATCAAGTCAGTCTGATGCCAACCACTGAATGACTGATACAGTAGTGGTGGAAGTTTGTGAGATGATTAGCAATGTGTTCTGGCTCCAAAATGGCTGATTTTCCTGTTGCCCCAACAGTGACAGCCAGCTTGAGGAGAGGACAGTCCCAGAGTGCCACTGATGGCATTCATAAATGTTCCTTTCCTGTATGCACAGCGGTTGTGCTACAGAGACTCTTGTAACACCACCGAGGATGGCCTGCTTGACCAGGAGGGTGAATTTGGCTTCTCCTGTGCTAGCAGATTCAAGCATGCCCAGCATGCCTCCAAGTATCTATTGTAGTAAACCATTAGACTGATCCCTGGCCCGCGCCTGGCCCGTCGCAGCGAGCACGCTTCCTGAGTAATGCCTGGGCACGGCCAGAGCGGTGTAGGTGGTTTGCGTGCAGCAGCCCTGCTTTGGACGATGAGACAATTTATTAGCATAGATGTAAGCCATTCAATGCCAGTTGGCCTCAGCGCCTGGGAGCGTTCCTAGGCACGTCTAATTTATTATTATAGACACAACCTTTGTGAATACCACTGTGGGATACCTTGGCCGTGTGCGTGGTGCTATGTGGCCTAGATCTATTTGAATATGAAAGCATCTTTTCGCCTTTAAAAAATATGAGTACGTGCTGTTATTTCAGGAGAGTTCAGTGTACCCTCTACTCGCCTGGCTGATGAGGCCATCCCCTGCTATGAGAGCACCTGGCAGGAGATGGCTCTGTTGTGCACTGAGCTGCTGCTTCATGGACACAGAACCAGTATTAGGCAAACTGAAAGCAAAATGGCACTGTCTGTAACCCAGCCCAGGTGCCAGGAAGCCCGGTGTTCTTCAAAGTAGTGGGGTGGGAGGTAAATGGCACAACATTTACAGGGATAATGCAAAGAGCTTTCGCCAGCGTGGGCTTAGGGCACCATCAGTTCGCAGGCCTGGCACAGGCAACTAAAAAGCTCATCTGTCATCATTGGGAACAGTCCAGAAGAGGTAGGCATTGCAAGGGCTTTGTGTGCCTGCAGCTTTGTGTGGCAAGCGGCGGTGCACAGGGAAATAGGGTGAGGAAGTGTGATGCTGTGTTACTTTGTCACGTCCGTGCCAACTGGCAACTGCTTTACGTAATTTTGAAATCTATTAAAAGTTTGGATGAGCCTTCCTGTTTCTTGTGTTTTCTTAAGTACTTATCTGCCAATGGAGTGTGGAACTAAGGTCTTTATTAAAGCAGGTAGAAGACATTTAAAAAGTAAGTAGACAGTAAGCAAAGTTTACAAATGGCAGCAAAATGCCTGCCATGCTACCTGTGGAGACAATCCCGACGCCATGCAGTGTCACCTCCCCAGTGATGGGGTTACATGTTATCAGTATTTCTGCTCTTCTCCCTACTGTTGTGCTGGGCAGAAGAGGAAGGGGCCCAAGCCCCTGCCGGTGCCAATCTGACCCCCCTGCCCACCGCAGCATGTTCCAGGGTGTTTCTCAGGTCTGGAGTGCAGTAGTACAGAAATGGTGCTGAAGCTGGAGAGATCTGCTTGCAGAGTCCCCTCTGCTCCTGCTTCCTCACCCTCCAGTTACCCTTGTGGCACTCTGACGTCACCTTGCCCTTCCTGGCCATCAGTAGTCTGTCCCTGTCTCCTCTAGCTCCTTGCTCACGGGAGTGGCTGAGCTCAGACTCAACCTGTACATCCTTGCAGTTTCTTTTCCTTCCTTCTCTCCCCTGGTGGATGCAGTTCCCCAAAGCCCTCAGTGGCTGCTGTAGTCTAGAAAAAGTGCAAGTCCTGATATACAATGAAGGAATCGTTTTCTTTGTCCAAGGAAAGTAATAAAAGAAAATACCTTTTCATATTCTTTTCTATAGCAAGGTCACAGCTAGATACCTGTGACAGTTCACTAAGCCTTTATTTCTTTTTTCAATGTGTCTCTACCAGAAGCGTTCACCTCCTAGGTTATTAGCTTGCAGAAACAATAGCAATGGCTTAAGATTTCAGTTATTTTTATAAAAATCAAGATAATATTTTTTAGCTTGGCAGAAGGCCTGGGCAAACTTCAAACATGACCTTTTTTACCAGTTATGGTCTTCATATCACAGTCCATCCATGTTAACTTATTGCGGATACTAAATTGGAAAAGGAAATATTTTCTCAGCTATTTTCTTATTTTCCCATAAAAGTGTTTCTGTGCTAAAAAGCCTTTTGTCACTTGGTGGTGAAGCAGCAAATCAATGGATGAAGAAGGACTGCAAGTTACAAGAGGGAGTAAGAACCGCAGTGACATCAGGCTTCATCAGCCAAGAATCAAAAAATGTACGCAAACATAAACAGGATGCTGAACTATGATACAGAAGCCTGTTCACAAAAGATCTGTCTTCCTGTTTCACCCTCAGGGAGCACATGAAGAGACCAGGTATCTCTCCCGTGACTTTCCCAGTCAACACAGCCAACAGAGTTCATAACAGAGACCGCCCAGGACACTGCCTGAATGCTAGCATTAGTGTCCTAAACTCAGTGTATACTATGCGTAGATAGATAGAATAAAAACATACAGTCACTTCTGTTAAGTCTGCCATTTTAAACACTTTTAAAAAGCAGCATTCAGTTAAAGCCTAGTAGAAAAAAATCCCTAGCTGCAGGCTTGGATATTAGCTCTCCATCTGGGATCACACATGCTAATGATGGCAGAGGAACACATTGCTTCTTCCCTTGACTGAGACAAAAGCCATCCCACAGCAAATAGTAGCTACCAAAATAATTTCAATCACTGGTCATGAGTTTACATGGAATATTTCTCCAGGCAGCATCAGCCTGGCATCAGCTGTGTCTCTAGTGCTGATCATGTTCCTTCCTTCTCTGGTGTGTTCTTAAGTTTTACCCAAATGGCCCTGCAGACTTTTGCTTGCATGCTTGCTTCCAGGATCTGCCCCGGGGCTGGGGTCCGATCCTGCTTACTCTGCTTTTAGGGCTTTCTCTAAGACTGCTGCTAGTCTCATCCTCAGTTAAAAATGCATTTGATAGGCTACAATAGCCATCAAATATGGCTGTGGGGCCCATGCTGGGTGAAGCCCTTGTCAACCTTGTATTAGGGAAATTATCACTGATGTCTTAGCTTGCAGCTAGGGTCCAAAACACCAATCTGGAAAAAAGTTTATGTTTAGGGACAGATGATATAGTGCAGTGTGGGTAAAAGCCAAACAAAAGCCCATGTTAACACTACAAATAACCCAACGTGGACAGGGAAGCTTCAGTCAAAACTCTTTCACGAGGTTTTAGGTCTATTTTCCCACATAGCGTCCCTCTGTCTTGCAGCCCTTCTGGGCCTACCACACCAGCGCAGTAAGGTGCCGGGGCTCTGAGGAAGTGTGGTGGGGAGTGAAAGACATCTGCAGAGCTCCTTACATCCAATGCACAAATGCCCATTGTCCAACAGGCTGTTTCTGCCACGGGGAGAGGGGGAACAAGGTGCCTACTTAGACTTCCATGCAAATATCATTAAATCATTGAGCACAGGAAAAGGGACCTCTTTCTCAATGGGACATGGGGAACAGCGACAGCAAAGAATCCTAGTTTTAAGGATACTGATAGGAACTTACTGTAGGATACACGAGCATCAAGCTGATCATGCCCCATGCAGCATGTTTTGTCCTTACGTGGCTAGGAGACCAAGGTCAGCCTTGTAATGCCATAGTAACATCACTGGGTTTTAAGAGCTTTCTTTAAAATAGGGGAACTTAACTACTAGTATGGATGAAATGGGTCTGATTCTCTTCTCCCTACCTAAACTTATTTAAGAAGCTGTTCTTTGGGGAAAAAACAGGATTGCACTAGTTGGTGTGAAAGCTTAAGGATCAGACTTGTAGGGCTTGGCACCATGGGGATTTGGCTGTGGCAATACAGTGGTACGATGAGTAATGGTTGCAAGCTGGTGTATGAGCACAGACCACACTGGTATTTCAAGCATGAGGACAGATGAACAAGCTTCATACCAGGATTTCTCAATTTGCCTAGGAGAACTTCTACATTGCCATTTCGACCAGTATGTATCACTGCAATGCCGTAAGTATGTCAGCATAGCTCTGTGCGTGGCTTAGCATTCCAGAGCAAAACTGGCTTTGGTTCTATGCAATGAGTATGTTTCCCTGATCAATTTACACTTAAGCATGGAAAATCAAGAAAAGTGGTAATATTAGTCTTTTTCTGGCTGGTTGTAGCTAACACCTTCTCTGCTTTTCACTTATGTCCTGGGAGGAATGGTTTTACTACCATTGAACCATAAGGGGGAAGAGAGGAAAAGTAAAGAACAGCTGGGTTTAATGAGCTGCAACAGATGTAGGTATTAAAGCAGTGTGTACACTTGTCATTCAAAGAGTACCTACATGTATATAAATGATGAGCAATTTAAATGAAGACTTCAGTTACAGGGGTTATAATGGGCATAATACTCTGAAAAAGGTTCAGAACCTTGTGTCTTAAATTATTTTATTTGCCACAAACAAGTCCAAAGCAACTTCATTTATGGGGGTGTGAAGTATCAATCTGTATTTTAATACGTGATGAACTTTTCATTCTGGACTATGTCACAGTTTCCTTTTACAGTTGTCTCTTCCTCTTCTCTCGCATTTTATGTCAGGCTGTATGGGTGTTTCCAAGGCAAATTTCTAGAATGCCAGTTAAGCAATCATTTATTCTTTTGAAGACTACTCCAGAGATGATGCATCAATAGTTTTGAGTCTTTGTGCAGTGCTCGTGTGTAGCTGGAAAGGAAAAAGCTTAAATCCATTGAAGAGAAACGTGATAGTTTTATAATTTCAGTGAAAGCATTAAAAATAAATCGTATGTTAAGAGGATCTCCATACTTCAACACCAATGCAAACTTAAGTGACAGGATCTGGTAGTGGGAATATGGAATTTTCTCTGTGGGATTAAAGATGTCAATTTATATTTATGCAGCTAAATTTAAGTGCTTAATTTTAGACTAAGATTAACTATTTTTCATGCTGGTAGCTTGACAGTTTCCAGTATTTAAGCAAAACCAGGATGAAATCATGATGGAAAAACTTTTAATCAGTAATTTATTCTGCACATCAGTGCTAATTGTTAGTCCTAGGGCTAGAAATTTAATAAAAACATAATGATTATTAAAGATGGCTTAGAGGAAATTGAATGCCCCCAAAAGGTGTTGCTTTTGCAATAATGACAGTATCTGTGTTTAAAATTCAAACCACCTTTTCCTAATTACCCATGAAAAATTACTATTTCTCTTTCATGGATTCAGTCCATAAAAGTCTTCGCCTACCTTCAGACAGCCACCTGGAGGCACGCGGGCAGCAAGCATAACTAGCAACTGCCCCCAGGTCGACGAAATCATGCGTCTCCGGAGGGGATTCAGCCTGCGAGAATTCGGATGGTCCACGTTGTCAAGGGGCTGGTGCTCGGCAGGCATTTGTAAGGTGCCAAGAGCTCTTTCCAGCAGATGGTAACAGCTGGGTTATGACCGACTTTGGAAAAGTACAGAAGGAGCCCTTATGAAGGGCCCATTGTGTGATCCCAATGGCTTTTTCTTGCGAGTGGGCTTTTGTTGTAGCAGGGCATAATTTACTGAGGCCGTTGGGGAGGACATGTGTTGCGGGATCTGCCTTGGTACAGCAGAATATTGGTCTGGGTCCTGCGTTACAGGAGAAGTCCCAGTGACTCGAATGGAATCTGACCTTTGTGAATGTGAAATATATTCCTTAAAGTAAGAGAGGTCTCTTCTTACTGCTGATGTTGAAAATACTTGTGGTACTGGATATTTTTAATTACTCTAAGAGCGGCCATTCAGACACTGTAAGGCTATTTAAGGAAAAGCAGAAAAGTGCCTCGACTCTCTGTGGTAGTCTTTTTATTAATGGGTGGACCTATGCCACACAATGCTCTATACAGCAGATGACTATGTAAATTACTTATCTCACTCCATATGTGTATTACAAATGATCAGTTTATGCTAAAATCATACAAAAATGTGTGTTTTGATTAGGTGTATCAATAAATCATGTCTCACTGTTTTGCTTTTCTAAGCAATAGTCTTATTTTACTCGTATTATGCTGTCAAATCATTCTTTGAGGCTGCTCTGGAGTAATCAGAAGCCTAATTAGCAGGCCTGTAAAGGCTCAGCAAGCTGTATTTTCAAATCCTGGTTGACATCCAATACTCAAGAATCCAAATTTCATTCAAAGAATTTTTTCCTGACTGCACCTATAGCACATGTCAGAGCTGTAACATGTGCCAGTTTTCTCACAGTTTAAAAAATGCCAGTAAAAGGAGTTGACTGCAACTTTTCACCTTTATTCAGAGACAAATTACTGCACACTAAATCACGGTTGATTGAAGCAGATAAGGAAGGAGGAGGTTCTGCAGGCACAGAGGTTTGTGGTATCTCATGTTAACATCAATATAGGGAGTGTCTGGCCTGTGGTCAGATCCTGCATTGTTGGGGCAGTTCTGGTGCTTACATACAACAGCCAAAATGCAGTTCTTGTTAGGTGACATTTTTAACTCACTTTCATTTAGAAATGAGGTTCTGGTGCTCCTGTTGTCTTCATGTGGGGTCTGCCTGTAATCCCCCGCAGCCTGGGGAACAAAAAGGAGGAACTGGAGCTCCGTGCCCAGTCAGAAAGTTATGATATCATAGGAATAACTGAAACATGGTGGGACAACTCACATGACCAGAGGATTGCGACAGAAAGCTATAGGCTGTTTTGTAAAGACAGGCAGGGAAGAAGAGGAGGAGGAGTCGTGCTCTACGTTAAGGAGAACCTTGAATGTATAGAAGTCAACTACAGCGATTCTGGAAGCCCTACCGAATGCCTCTGGGTCAAGATCAGAGGGGTTGTCTTCAAGGGGGATCTTACAGTAGGCATCTGCTACTGACCTCCAAACCAAGATGATAAAGCCAACGAAGCAATATCTGGGTCACTTAAGCAAGCTTTGTGTCGACAGAACCTGGTTCCTATGGGTGACTTCAGCTACCCAGACATTTGTTGGAAGAACAATACAGCAGCTCACATGTCATCTATCAAGTTCTGGAATATGTAGCGGACTGCTTCCTCATACAAACGTTAGATGTGCCAACCAGGAATGAGGCACTGCTGGACTTGCTACTCACAAAACAAAAAAACCCTGCTTTGTAACATCTCGGTTAGTGATAGCCTTGGCTGCAGTGATCACAATATTGTGGAGTTTGGGATGCTGAACATGCTGAAGGTTAGCATTAAGACAAAGGTTTTAGATTTTAGGAGAGCAAACTTCAGCTCGCTCAGAGCTCACTTGGGAGGGATTCTGTGGGAAGCTTCCATGGAGGTATAAAGGAGCTAGCGAGTGCTGGAAGTTTTTCAAGGATGCTCTCCTGGAAGCACAAAACCAGTTCATGCCCTTTAAAGGTAAGGGAAGTAGGCAAAGCAAGAGACCCCTTTGGCTTAACTGCGAGCTTCTGAGTCTGCTCAAAACCAAAAGAGGATTGTACCTGAAATGGAAAAGTGGATGAATACCCGTTGAGAACTACAAGGGCATTGCGAGGTGTGCAGAGAAGCAGTTAGAAAAGCAAAAGCTCAGCTCAAATTGAAATTGGCCAGAGATGTCAAAAACTGCAAGAAAGGGTTCTTCAGGTACATAAACAACAAGCAGAAACAGAAGGAAAATACTGGCCCGCTGCTAAACAGGAGGGGTGATTTAGTCACCAACAACATTGAAAAGGCAGAGGTTCTCAACACTTTCTTCACCTCTGTCTTCACCAGCACTGTTGGGCCCCAGGCCTTGGGAACAAAAATCCAGGTTGATGCAAAAACAGACCCACCATCAGTGAAGGAACAGTTGGTATATGAACTATTACAGGAGCTTGACCCCTATAAATTGATGGACCCTGACATTATCCACCCAAGGATGTTAAGAGAGCTGGCTGACGTCGTTGAGAGGCTGCTCTCCATAATCTTTGAGAAGCTGTGGAGATCGGGGGACGTCCCAGAAGACTGGAAGAAGGCTAATGTCACCCCCATCTACAAGAAGGGCTTAAAGGAGGATCCAGGAAATTATAGGCCCATCAGTCTTACTTCAGTGCCTGGGAAAATTATGGAACGAATCCTCCTGGGGGCTATC
>NW_009207161.1:48073-49845 GCF_000690835.1 Fulmarus glacialis | reverse complement strand
CCCAACTTGGTGTCATCTGCAAACTTGCTCTTGTTATGAACTCGGTAGAAAACCCATTTGTAGGTTTACAGAAGTTATGGTCAGGGACAGGATGGACCTGGAGTTAAGATATTATTTGTGTTTTACAGTAGTTCTTTGAAAGATGTGTTATTTCAACAACTCTGACTTCATTAGCCTGACAATGCTATTTCTGCATTTCTTTATCTGCATCCCAGTAAGATATATCAGTATCTGTGTTGCCAGTGTGCTAAAGGCATCGCCACACCTTTCCCTGCTGCTGAGGTGCATGCGTCATCTTTGTTACCTGGGTGATACCTAGTAGCTCTCCCTGTGTGTATGACAAGTTAGCTGAGGCCACATCACGTGCTCCTGAGTGGCAATCTGGGCTGCCCTTATGTGAAAATGAATCAGAAAGTTCACACTCTAAATTTCAGTTTCCGCTTAACTGGCCAACTGTAGTTTTTTGAATTTTAGGAGACTCTTAGTTAACTCCAAATTTGCATGCTTTTGTATTTTCACTACTAGTAAAATTTCCAAGAGCAATTTAGTTGCCTACCTTTGAGCTGCTTCCCGGGGATACTTAGGATCGGCATGTTGTAGTCCCACTAGTATCAAGAGCAAGTTAAATATAAAACATGATTAGTACTTTCAGGAGTTCCTGACATGTATCTGCATCTCTAGGCACTGAAATCCCACTGAAAAACTGGCTGTCCACCTACTTCTGCCTTGTGTTCAGATAGGTCTCAATTATTTTCAAACTTGCAGATTCAATGTTTAACACTCTGCAGATGTATTTGCTGTTTAATAATATTGATAAAAATGATTTTAACTTTCAGTAGTGAAAACCAGCAAACAACGGATTCCACCTACTGCACAGACCACAGAGATACTGCCCATAATTCCTGAACAAGAGCATTGTCATGTGGTTGCATCGATTGTAGAAGGTAAGTAAATATCTTACGACTCCGATTATTCTGTTTTGCCTCATATTTTTAGAGTTAATAGTATGCAATATCTGCTCAAAATAAATTACTACTTCTTCTAGCCAAGTATATGAGGTGACAAACTGGAAAATGTGTTTTGTGAGAGCTAGGTGGCAGGGAAACAAAATCAATTTTCCTTCTGCTACGAAGAGTCATCTATAAACTAATTTGTTAGCTTTTAAGCCCTGTGTGTCTCTGAAGGCCCCAGTGCAAATTCTGACACTATTTTTCTGGTGTAGAATATTGTGTCCTGGACTTCAGCATTATGTTGACATTTGTTTCTGACAAGGGCAGAGGAAAGAAGCAATTTGCAAATGATCTCTGAAGAGAATCACGTTTGAAATAAATAGTTTGCTGATCAAATTCCCCAAACAAAAGAAATTGATTGCTCTGTCATTATTACACCACTCAGAAGGAGTGACAAGAAGTTGGTTTCAGCTTGGAACTAAAACTAGTCTCCCACTTCTAACTTTCTCCATCCCTTGTACTCCAGTAATTGTTTCAGAAGTCCAGATGTAAGGAAACAAGTCTGAAAAGAATGTGCAGCAAGAGATACCTCTTCCTGGCAATACTTGTAATGCCTAGAAATGGAACAGATGCTGCTTGAATAAGTAATACAGACTAATAGATCAATTGCATAGACAAGGTTATGGCTACTTGCACAGATTATATTACTGTTTATGGTGAGTTTTTTAGGTTAAAAGTTTACAAAGGTCCTTCTTTACATCTATTTAAATTGGATGGAATTTTGTTGAAAACTCAGTATCGTGTCATGCTATCTTTTGAATG
>NW_009207161.1:34482-48052 GCF_000690835.1 Fulmarus glacialis | reverse complement strand
AGCGGTTTGATTTTTGTGTTTCCTGTGGAACCATAAACAATGAAGTTGTATGTTGAGAGCAGAGCTAAAGAAGAAATTTTGAACAGCGTTGCTGACAAAAGATGAGGTACTGCCATAATAAATTCCTAATTGAGCTAGATTATTGTTTGGCTTTTGAAAGAGACTAGCTGGGTTACAGGACAGCATATTACAATAATTAAAAATACTGACCACTTTTTTAGTGATTCCCATCCACAGATCTGAGGAGGACTTACAAAGGTGGAAAGTTGTCATTATTGCTATTCTAAAATGAGGATATCAAGAGGCAGAAAAAGATAACATGATTTGGGAAGTCTGTGACATAGATGAGAGCAGCTCTCAGATCATCTGAGTTCAGCTGTTTGCCATTTGGACATCACGAGCTCTTGCTGAGTGAGCAGGCCCTTTCCCAGAGCCCCATCAGCCTTTCCGTGGGGCAGCTTCTTCCTTTCTCCAGGGACTCCTCCCAACCAGTACTAGACCATTTCTTTTTCTGATACCTGTCAACTGTCTCTCAGGTAAAGCTTTATCCTCCCATATCCCTGTCTGCCATGTTCCTGCCCACATTAATTGTTTCCTGTGAGAGCATTTACTCTCGGGTTAAAAATAAAACATTTCTAAGGTTTTAATAGGATGTGTTGCTAAGGGGTTGCTCACTAGTATTCAGTGCCTTCATTTATACAGTATTATGGCTGATCAGTAGCATGCTTTGCTCTTCCAGGATGTTGGGTTCACCAAAACTCATCTTTTAGAAGCAGGCAAAAAAACCAGTCACGGCCCATTCCCATGCAAATTTAACTTTTGTGTTCCTCGAGGTGGGAGTAACCGTTGGGGTCCAACAGCTAGCACTGCTTTTGCTTTCATTATCTTAAGTGTTACGTATTAAAGGGTAGAAAGAAGAGATGGAACAACTTTGCAGATCTTTGATTGCTCTGTGAGACAATATATGAGATCCAGGACACTTTGGGGTGAAGTTAATCCCTTTCCATAATCTCTGGGTCAGTGACTGAAAGAAGAAGATTAAGTATCTTGTTCCAGTGCTGCTTTCCAGGTCATAATGCAGTCTTTCTGTCAGAAGGACTGCTGGCAGTGAGGTGAAAACTGGATGTGATACATGGGGTTAATGCCGAATACATGAAATTGTAATGTTACACGACATTGTGTGGAAAGATTATTAAAGAGTGCGGCTGGAGTGGCAAGAACTTAGATCTAGGTCTTGCCTTTCATCACATTAGGTTTTCAGTAACATTTCTCAAAGGAATACTGTCTCAAACCTAAATACTCTGTGAAAATAATAAAAGCACTTTCTGCTTTAGTTCTGCTTCACTTCCTGCAAAGAAACGTTTCCCCCTTCATCTGATAAGGTCAGATTCAACTCCTTACCACTTGTGATCGTGGGTGGCTCCGTGGCTAACGACACTGCAGTTACAGGAAAGCTTGCTAGTTAGAAGTCCTTTTGGTTACTTAGGCTGTGGAAGAAGATTGTGGTCGACTTTTCTGATGAGTGCTAGGCTTGTCTCTAGAATGCTACTAAAGACTAGTTTGCTCAAGAGGGAGGAGCTGGCTGCGTTAGAAGTGCTGCACCTGAACAGCTGAATGCTGAGGCTGAAAAACACTAAGATGATGAAATTCCCAGAATTGACAAAGACAGTTATGGACTCCATCAACTTGACAAAACCTGTTTTTTCCCAAGAAGAAGGTGGGGTGGAGATAAGCGTGTACCAGGAGCTTCTTGATCAAAAAGCATCATCTTTGTATCCCACTACCAGTTGCTCCCCTGAGGCACATGCATTTCAGAACACTGATACAAAAGCCTCAAACAAGGAAGGATTCTAGCCTGAGCTAGAAACCTGAGAGAGCTCCACTGGGGATAGTGCTTACATCTGCCCTTCTCTGCTTCAAATCCGGCTTCAGTCTGGTTGGTAATTTACGTCAATGCCTGCCCTGGATCAAACAGGCAAGGCGAGGACAGGCAAACCACTTTTGAGTTATGCTTTTCCTCATTTCCAGCTAGCTGAAGCTGCACTCAGAGAAAGCATTAACCACAGCACAGAGTGTTTATTTGATTCTTGTGTGAGGAGGCTAGCTACGCAGTAGGTGTGGTAGGTATAACAGCAGCTGTAAGGAGGAGGAAATGGATGCTCACTCTTATCACCGTCATTATTGCTACTGGGCTGGAGAACCTGCTGATGGCCTCAGCAATGGCCCTTAACCCAGCACATTGAAAGCTGAAAGGCTCAACAACATTGTTTTTAGCCACAGGAATTTAGTAAGTTAAAATCCAGATTGGACAGGAGCAAAGTATAAGGCATATTATTTGCTCGTTGTTCCAACCTGCGACAGGGAAGTATTTGTCTTGTTAACAGATGGAAGGGGATCAATAATCAATGACACATTGCTACTTTCTGCTGAATTTTTCTTTTTATGTCAGAAAAAGACACGTTTCTTCTTATGTTATTTAAAATGTCTTTTTAATGTCTTTATATTTAAGACAATACTATTGATCATAGAATGTAAGTATATTGATAAACGTATGACCACACACATGTGCGTCGTCATGTTTATCAATATACTTCTATCCTATGTGTGTGTATGTCTGTGTATCTATATGTGTGTGTATTTGCGTGCGTGCACAGAGATGCGTGCACATGCTCCATTACTTACTGTTCATTGGTTACCATCACACTGACAGCTAATTCAGCTAATAAAAAAATGTCCCAACTTCTGCACTCATACCTTTGCCAAAGGGAAATCTCTTCAGCATAGGTCACTTAATGTCTCTGTGTATTTTCACGGTAACTATTATTATTACATTTGAGTGCTGAAGTTAAGAATCCTCCTCTGTTTCTGCCATCTTTCATTAAGCCACTATATTAGCAACTGCCCTGGAAAAAATGAATGAGCCAAGTCTCTCAAGTGCTTTAAGACAGTCCTCTCTTTACATGTGACAGCTGTGGATGTATTTCCTTAGTGCTGTCAAAAAGTGACATTAATTACTGTGAATTTCAAGGCTGCTGTTTATTTAGGTAGGAAGCATGAACATTTTATTGAGGGCAAATATTTGCATTCAGAGGCAATGCTGTTCAGGGGACAGCAGGCTAGAATAAGGCTCTGGAGACCCAACTTTTTCTGTCTCTGCTGATGACACCTCATTACTAACTTGCACCATGGTAATAACTGTTTATCCTCAGCTAAAGCAGAGATTGTGTAGTGTTTTTAACGTACAAAGCACTACTTGCATCAACTGCTACTTTTAACTTTAAAAGCACTACTTGCACAACTGTTATTTTTAGCAGCTCTAAAATGCTGTGGGATGTATATCTGTGTCTGCTTTTTTTTTTTTTTTTAAGTGAATACTCTCTTCTGTGACAGATGAAAAGACAGAAACAAGAAGCTGCATTGATAGCAAGAAATCTGAAAGAGCAGACCAGAAGTATAAATACAGAATTTATATATTAAAGCGAGGCTACTAGCTCCTTTTACTTAAAAAAATGCAGCATGTGAAACCATAAGAGGACTAACATTTCTGAATGTACTTGATTCAATGGCCGTTCTCTAAAAACAGTGGCGGCAAAGAATTGTTAGAGTAAGAAATAAAGGTGGCCAAATAAGAGTCAAATCACTATGCCCATTAAAACACCTGCATATATGATGAACAGCCTGTGTGAAGGTATTAGAGCGTTTAGCAAGATGATTTTGCTGATGGTTAGCTCTGAAATCATTGTTACGTAGGGAAGGTTTTGGCTAAGCTTGCCGTTGGAGGCTTAAGAAAGCTTGTCCCAAGGAGTGACTTTTCTCTGTGTCTGTGTCCTGCCCTTGTGGCAGTCTGTCTTTCGCCAGCGGCAGGGCCACGTGGAGTCCGGGCAGACTGGCTGTGCAGGTCTCGCTGGCCTCTTCCACACCAAAGGTGCACTTCAACCTTGCAGTGATCAGGGCAGAATAAAAACCACATGTATATAGCATGAAGAGTAATTGTGAGCCCTCTCCTGCAGTACGTCTGTCCTCTGCCTGTTTAAGGGGAAGCAGCATTGTATTCTCTGAATCAAAGGGAGCGTTAATGGATTTAATGAATGACTAGGGACGGAACAGTGTTCTCGCTTATTTGGGGAAATTAGAGACAGATACAGACCTGACAGTTCCTGGATGAAGTGCTGCCATTTTATGAGGAGGAAAACTCAGTGTCTTAAAGCCAACCGTTGTGGAATTTTTTTTTTTTTTGGTAAAAAGTGTCCAGTGTCATGCTCTGAGCTGTTGTTAGATCAAATTCACACAAATTGGTCACTATTAGCCCAAACACTTTATTTACTCCATCAGTCTCTTTGACAGTCAATGCTCCAAGGACAAGATGAAACAATCTTAGTGTCCTGCCTCCCGTTAATTCTCTTCATAAAACCGGTGGACGTGTCAAAGGCTGCATAAAAGGTAATGAAAGTTCCACATCAGCAACTGCCAATGATTTTTAGGATACCACCTTTCGCCATCAGCACTTCCATCTCTCTTTGTAAGGAGCGTTAAGATCCTTGAACACAGATGTAAGGTGCTTCACATCTCTGTATTTCTTTCTGAGTGATAGTGTAGCTGTATAGTTAGATAAGACAAGTTGGTCTCCCAGTGAATATAGAATTTAAAGCACAATCTTATCTTCAGGTGAACCGATTATAAAACTGGAACATGAGGTAGATGACAGGTAACTGACAGGGAGGACGCACAATGAGAGCTGATTCCTATCCAGCTACATTCAGAGAATCATCACTGCTGTAATTTTCTAAGGATACCCTCCCCTAGCAATTTAGAAATTTAATTGTGCAGAGTTCAGTCTAATACCAGGAAAATTCAATGCAGGTCCACTTAGGGTATTACCCGGGCTTTGGCTCAGGCCCTTACTGCCTTCCTGAAGAGGTCTTTAAATGCCATCATTGCAGAACTTAGTAGCATAAACAGAAAGGGCAACTAAAAATATTCTTTGCCTGCTTTTCCTTTTGTGATTGTGGCTTTACAAAAATGTTTTCGTATTTAAAAGAATCCCTCTCTCTGTCTTCGAGCAAGACACCCACACAAACAACAGAAGATACAAATTACGCAGGGGAAACAGTGAAACTTGTAGTTCAAAACATTCTAGCAAAGGCATGTACCAAGCGTACTCAGGAGCCAGAGGAAGATTACAGTTAAGCTGTTTTTATAAATCATGCATGTATTTGTAAAGAACAGTAGGTGTGATTTTAAATTGCTGGGATCCTTCCAATTATCCTTTTGACACTTTTTCTGAAAAGCCTCATTTCAGTGCTCAGATGTGATAGTACTGTGGTTAAAGTCAACATAAAACTGGGTGTGATGCTGCTAAAGGTGTAAATTCCTACTAGCGCTGACATACTGGGTTTGCCAATTGGCCATTTTTGTAAGACACCATTTTTTGTGCTTTCATGAATTCCTGTAGATAACTATGAAACAAGATTTATGCCCACATGCAGCTTTAAATTGTTTTCAGGACTGCATGCAGTCACTCAATTACATATTTATTTTTTAAATATCATGAAAGATAATTCCTCCTTTGTTTCTGCTTCCATAATAGATTCAAGTCTTAATTATACATTAAAACGAAAACTCTTCTTAGTATGAAAGAGCTCACAGGATCACATTGCTGAGCACATTCCAGGGTATTTGGCACAATTATTGGGCTCTGCATAAAATGCATGCCAGGATGCGTCTCTCTCCAAAATGGACACTTGGAGGTTTTTGAAAGGAAGCACTCCTGCTCGCTTGCAGAACTGGACTGTAGTGGGCACTGTGCAGGCTGTTTAACCCCCCTGTTCCATTAGCTGGCACCAATTTTTGATGCATTGTATCCTGCCTACACTTGTCATTTTCTAGCTCACTTCAGCAGCTGCTGCCTCCAGTATGATTTCACAGCCAAAGAAACACTTCTTATCCCAGTTCGTATGATGTAAAGGAAAAGAGAGACAGATGTTGTTATTGGACCTGCAGCTACATGAACTACCAGAATGGGTGACAAGCTACATTTGCTTTTTCACTCAGTGTGAGAGTAAGAAGTACAGAAATCCTGTGCTTTTACCCCCGGCATTGTATAGTTCCCTAAAAAGTAAAGATGAGCTTGACTGGGATCTGGGCATTTTCATACTTCAGGGTTCCTCATCACGTGCTACTTTGGGAGCTGCAGTCCAAATTTCAGAAGTCTCATTAATGATTACTGAGGAGTATTTTTCGCTTGGCAATGTGGAAAAAGCTGCTTTTATTTCATTATTTCCAAATTTGTCCTACTGTATGTCAGTATAGTATGGAAAATGCAGTTGGGCACAGGTTTGCAAATTCTTCCATCCAGCTGGTGGTTCGGATTGGTCTATTTTTATTTTTTCCCATTAGGATAATTTCATTTATTTTGGCTCAGCTGCAGTAAGACCTTGTTAATAACCCAAATTTACTTCTGAACACTCTGCTGCAGGTGGAGTAGTTCATGAAGAGATGCCCAGGAGCTAGCACAGAGCAAGAGATTCTGGGGTGGAGGCAGATATCACACAAAACTCTTCTCCCCTCATCTAGCTGCCAGGAGGGAAGAAGAGAGTGAAGCCAGCTCAGTTATTTGAAGGAAAGAGATCAATCACCACATACCTTTAAAAGAGAGTTCCAGATGGAACCCTGTGTAGATGGAGACACTCTGCAGAAACCCAGTTTGAGACACTTCAAGGACATCCTTACTGGCGCCCTTCAGCCTGGTGGATGTGGTGAATGCTCTCTAGGGCAGCTTCTGGCGCTGCCCACTCTTAGGTTGCCAAGCTTCCCTGAATGTGAGTAAGGTCCAGTGCTTCTCACGCAGGTCCCTATAGCATACTCCTGTGGGGCAGGCACCTAAACCACCATCCTGTTGGCAGGTACCATTCTTAGGTCTTATGCTCCAGTCTGAGGTGTATCTTCTATTTTGTCTGCTTCTTGGTTACACTGTTGTTTTCTTTTGCAATAAAGAGGAGAATTAATTACTGATAAAGTCGAATGACATTTAAGATGAATTGGAAAAGACTGCTTTTTCAACCTCTTTTTTCTGATATTGTTTTCTTTAGTTTCAGATGTCACCATATGAAATGTGATTGCTATTGGGTGACACAAGACACATCATACACCACAGAAGAAAGCATCTCCATTTCCGGTCTGTGGAGCTACGTTACCCATCTTTTCATGAGAATGCCAACTGTGCATTTTAGTGGAGAAGCTCCATTTTATCTATCATCAGAATTATTTGGTATTAAGAAAATATGAATAATGGACAAACAAGTTTTGCTGTAGAATCAACTTCACTAAGAGGGTATAGATTTCACATCGATTTTCAGTCCATTCAGGATTTATACTTAAGCATGTGGATGTGAGATAATCCTTGCAATAATTTCATTTTCTATCTGAGAAGAAATTTATTTTGTATTCTCCATAGGATAAGAAAGACTGTTTAAAGATAGAAACGATCCTCTACTTTCATGAAACAAGCACAGTTTTCAGCCTATTTAATGCTCTAGGTGACTAAGATGCTTAAAAGATACAGTTTCTGGCTGTTAAGGAAGGTGGCCGAAGGATCATAGGAGGAGAGAATTCTGCAGTACATTTTAATTACTGCAGTAAACCAGGAAGACCTTCATAAATTCTGCAACATCTTAGTGGATAAAGAAAAACGTGGAAAAACAGTAATTTGGCTTCAAACCACAAAATCGTTACTGTTTTTTAATACCTCATTAAGGCACCAGATGGGTTTCATACTTTTTGATAAATTGCATTTCTATCTTTTGTACTAGCTTAGGTCATTAGTATTCAGACTCATTATCTCCTGGAACTTTTCCTTACTTTCCATTTATTACTGCTCCTCTGAGCGTAATGGAGCTGTTTGGGCTGAGCAGGGTCCCAAACTCATTCGGTGCCAACACATTATTTGTGGGTACAGTTTAACCATCAATTACTGGGCAGAGACAGAAATTGCAGAGCCAGGACTTCAGACTCCCCTGTGCTGGATCCATCAGGATGAACAGATTGTAAACTGCCCATTGCAAATATGATATGCGGCAATTTAGCATCATGTTAATACTTCATAACCTCCATCCCTTACATTTATACAGCTTTTCCCTCCTGAAGCTTTCTGAAATTGCTTCTCCAGTCATTATACTGCACCAAGCAGTTCAGATCTAATAGGAATAGTTGTGAATGTGAGCTTCTGAATGATTTGAGGCCATGTGGAGTTTTTTATATTTAGTTGGATAAGTCTGAAGCATTTGTTTTTATTGTTTGTTACCATCTTATAAAAAAATCAGAGAAAAATACTGAATTTCTTGATTTGGGGGCTTTTGAGGCTTTGTTGCTTATCTGTAGTAATAAAGCTTTTCAGAAATGGATTTTTTAATACAGTCTATAAAAGAAACCTCTCACAATTTGCTTCTGGTTGTTTTTTTTTTTCTTCTTACTATAGAACAGCAACTTACAGATGAAGAGACATATCTATCTCAAATCACTGCAGAATTGCTAAAGCCGTTGTAGTCAGTGTTTAAATGCTTCAAGTGATGGCACTATCTATCACTCTTCCCCTTCAGTAATCCAGAGATCTTGTTGATAGGGACAGCCCTGCTCCTTGTGACCATAGTTTAATTTCCTTTCTCCTATAGTTTAATTCTATTGTTCTTGCTGCCTGTAATCTCCCTCTTTTCTTTTCCTTGGATGGCTAAACTGTGACTTACTATTTTATTACCCACAGCTCTCCAAGTGTTTGGTTTTACTACCCTGAAGGTTCCATCTTTCGAGTTACCTTTACCAAGAACAAGTAAACCTAAGAGGCTCTTACAAGATTTTAATCTCTGCCGAGTAGAGCTTACCTTGTCTTGCAAGTATGATCCAAACCACAGGGAACAGTAGGAGAATGGGGAGACATTGGTAAGAATGGTAAGAAAAAAATGTGATCCTAAGGTAATTCGGGTTGAAAGGGACCTCAGGCAGTCTCTAGTCCAACCTCTTTACACTGGAGGAGGAAGGAGGGGACTAAAAAGCAACAGGTTTAGTGTCTTCCCATTTTCTCCTGAGATCCTCTTGGCTTCTCTCCTCTTAACTCCTTGTCCTCATCTCTGGCTTTTTCAAAACTGAACATGTGAGGAGACAGAGGATGTCCTGGTGCAGCCTCTCAAGCACAAGATGATGGGCAGGAGGGAAGAACCTCAGAAACCAGCGGCGGGAAGGTGGAGGGGAGTGGGGTGAACAAAACTGGTGGGGAAGGCAGAACTGATGGCATAGAGAAACGTGCAGAATGGACATGGGGCAGAACTGGTAAGGGAACTGGAGGAAAGGCTCAGACCACCTTAAATACCAGCATCATATAAGCTGCTGATACAGTGTCTGAGATAAGCAAGGGCAGGAGGAGTAGGACTGCATTTTTACAAGTCTAGTGAATGCTTCTGAAGGTGTTTAAAAGTTTGGATTATCCAGTGTTCTGGCTTTCATTTAGGTGACACTGTCCGACTCCAGAACTGGCACCTGTTGTCGAATGCCTTTCAGCCTCAACCCTGTAGTGTGGAAGAGAAATAGCACACATTTGTTTGAGTAATGTCTTCATGCCTTCCTCCTTACAGCAGCAGCAAATTCAGTTCACTAAGAATTATGATTAGTCTTTGCCGCAGTTTCTTTAGACTCCTTTTGCACATTATTGTAGTGTTGCATAAGAAATATTCTTTCACTCCTTGGGTAAAATGTTTGAAAGGCAGAATGAGTAACTAGTGCTCTGCTTTGAGTCCATGAGAGCACCTCCTCAAAAGACTGTAAAAAGCAGCTGTGAAAAGGAGATCAAAGTGAGGAGACTAATAAGTTCTTAGCAGATCTGTGCTCAGGGACTTTTGGGATGCAGGCAATAAAGGGAGAATGAGCAGATCTAGAGTGATCACATTAGCTGTCTTCTTTCCTTTGAGCTCTTCTGCTTTGAATGTTCTTATCTTTGACTTACTTCCTTCAAGTTCATGCAGACTTTCATTTTACTTCAGAAGTGCCGTTATTCCAGTTCTGCTGGAACTAATCAGATGTTATCTCTTGTTTATTCTGAGCAATGCTGAAAAATTCTTTCAGAGTCTTTTCTCTAATCCAAGCTTGAAAACTGTTGCAATTTCCAGAGAGCACGTCCTTTTTTTTCCCTTTGAAAATCATTTTCCCTCTCTCATCTTTTTAATGCAGCTCAATTTTTGACATTTAATTTTCAATTTTTTAATTCTAAAACTGCACACCATTGTCAATATTATGAATGCTGAGGTAGGAGTCAGAGCATGGAAAATGCACAGGTCGCACACTAAAAGCAACTGGTTATATCCTCATATCCTCAGCAACAAAGGTTGACCTGAGACAGAAAAAAAGTGTTTAAAGTCCAGAGGGCTTTCCAGTCAGACTGTAAGAACTTCAAAGTAGGTCAGACTGGCTGATGATGTCACATTAAGCCTTGCTCCGAGATGGTTTTAAAAAGAACTCAGGAAAATCCTTTTCTACTCTTTACATTGTTTTGGGACTAACAGAAAGGACATGGCTGTCATTTGAAATAGAAGTGGAATGTCTGAAAGATAATCTTATGAGCTGGGTTACTGCTTGTATGATAAAAAACACTTTTGTGAATCAGAAAAAAGGTGAAAATCTGTATTTGTCACTCAAAATACTGTGGCATTTCAGACTCATTAAAGTTGTTATGAATCCTGACTGGTGGGTGACACTGGAAACATCATTAAAAAGCATCTCAAATTGTAATGATTGTGATTTTGTATTATATGACTGAGGCACATTTTTGAGGAAGATACTAACGGCTTCAGCAGATGATCTAAGCAGCATGAAAAAAGTGGAAGAGACAGTTCTTTTGTTTAGCTGTCTCAAGCAATGGATGCCGGAGTGTAGAAGCAAATCATGGGAAGGGATGTTTACACATGACTATACCCTAAAAAAGCAGCACACAACTTACAGCTTGCTTTGTTTTGTTTGCTTAAAAGAAAAAAAAAAAAGCAAATACCTTTAATATACAAATACAGCAAATGACTTGTCTAATAGTTTACTTCTAGATCATCCTTCAGTGATGACCTGTAATAGTGGATCATCTGCAAGGTTGCAGGTATGCAGACATTGTTTTAAGTTTCATCTTGGTAAATTTCTCAACTCAGTGAGTGCAAAAGCCTGCCTCCTTTCTCAGGAGGTGTGCTCAAAAGTGAATGGAATGCCATGAAAAACAGATCTGTTCAAGAGAACAGGTAATTTTCACAACCTAGGTTATTTTTTAAATAAGTACTTAAAACCTAGTAGTTTGACAAGTGCCAAGGCACACTCAGCATACTGACCTGGGAAAAGGTGGTGGTGAAAGAAAGAACAGTCTCCCTTAAAAGTTAAAGGCAGCATCTGTTTTTGTCAGACTCTCAATAGAATCACATTCATCATTCCAAAGGTAAATCACAAGATCAGAAAGTGAAAGACTTCACTGAGTACATCCTCCCATCACATTATTCTTCAAAACAGTCTTTTTTAGTATATTGTCTCAGTTCAGTATTTCAAATTATTTATTTGACTGATGGAAAAATACAAACCAGTGTAAACAAAATATTGTGGTTACATCCACATAGTACTTTTCTACTGAAATATTATTTACCTAAAATTGATTTAAAGATACAACATTCAGTTTTCCTAGGACAAGATGACTGCATCTGAGATCAGATGGAGTATCCCTGTGCTCATATTCCGCCCTATTTCCCTTCCTACGTTGTATGCATGCTTTAAGTCCACACGTTATTTTTTATAGCTTCTTTTACTTTAGGGTAAGGTACTTTATTCAATACATACATAATTTAAGCAAGACAGTGAAACCTCTAGTAAGGAATATCTCAGACAAGCAATCTTTGTCTTAAGAATGCCCCTCAACGATTTCAAACATTATCCCCTGAGGCTTCTAATTCTATATTCTTCAGCCTCTGCTAAAAGGCACCACTATTAGTCAACACATTTTTCTGACAGGTTTAACACTATATATTCTGCACTGCATTTCAGAGAAAAAAAAAAAAAGATCCATATGAAAAAGTAACTAAAATCATTCAAACTGAAAACATTAACTCGGCATAGGAACAATATGAAACAACTATTGCTATGTTCTATGACTCACTTGGCAGTAACACCACGTTTACAGATACCTGACGCAGAGCTCTACTCCAACGTGGACAGAAAGGCTTCTTGAAAAATAATGATGAAATTAAAGTAAAAATAAATCCAGGAGGTAATGATTGATAGGTGAAAACACTAGACTTTTGTGGACAGTCTTCGCTGGGAAAATAAACAAGCTTTCAACCAGGTATTATATTCTGCTTGCCAGCATAGAACAATACAAAAACCCACTTTAAACAAATAGGCCTTTTTACAAGCTACTGAATGCTTTCACTGATGTCCAGATCTTTAAAACTGAAAACCGCTCATGATGAAGTGTATGGAGCAAGTGCATGGTCCTCAGTAATCTGCACTGAGGAATTGTTCTTCTGGGTTGAAGTGTGTATACAAGAATGACCCCTAGTCAATTAAGTACAGGTGTGTGTCTCTTCCAGCAGCCAGAGGAGACTACTAGAGAAGAGTATGCTTATTCCCAGCAAAGTATAGAAGCCAGAGAAGCACTGGGTATGATGCAGTGTTTTGCATCGACTAAATATTATTTTGTAATACACTTTTGAAAAGATGCTTTCAGAAATAAAGCAATGCCAGATGGAAATGTCATGGATATATCGGTTGGTGGGAGCTGTATCCTACCTTTGGGCTAGTGAGTCTGCTCACCAGTTGCATTTTCCCGTATCCCTCTATTTCCTGTAGTAATGTTAGGTGTTCAATATGGCATAAATACCAATGAATGTCAAGCTTTGTCTGCCTTTTTAGCTGCCTCAGGGCTTTCTTATTTTTCTTCACATTGCTGTAAGTTTTTTTTTACATTCTGTGCAAGTGGATTTGAAGACAGTACTCTTTTACTTACCCAGAAAGAGATCTCAAATCTGTTAAATTACAGGGTGGTAGAAAATAAATTTTGTGTAATAAACCTTATTTCAGGGATAGTGAAAATTTCATCTCTAAATAAAAAAGATGGAAAAGTCACAATGCGTGTGACAGCAGCACAGGGACAACAACAGTGTAAGACGCAAACAGACCTTTCTGTTCTCTCTTATTTGCACTCACGAAAGTTACCATATGCAAAGCAGATACATAGTTTCTCATTTCTGACAAACAGGATAGTATTTCCTCATGCTCTATTTCATTAATTTTATGATGTACGAACTATGCTTCTATGCTTAAACATACCCAGGTGTTAACTACAATTAAAAAGAATTTAAATACAATTCATGAGTGTATTGAGAGGAAAAAAATACAAAATAGCTGAAAGAAACGTAATAAACAATGAAAATCCAGGAGAATAGGCTACATAAAATATTGGAAGGTTCTTCCTATCTACGAGGTAAACTAGCCTAAACAAATTCTGATGTTCACAGCTCAGGATTTTAAGCTAAGGATATGGACAAATTATCACGGTTGCTAGTGT
>NW_009207161.1:0-34451 GCF_000690835.1 Fulmarus glacialis | reverse complement strand
GGCTGCTCAGTTATGCTCTGTCTAGCTACTGCCTCAGAGAAAAGGTAATTGCTCTAACATACGACCTCCCCACCCAAAGCAATTCTCTCATAACTTCTTTTCGCAACTTCCTTTTTATGCCAAAATACTGTGTTTCTGAATTGTCAGTCTCAGTAACTCCATTCGATAAAAAGGTTCATAATGTTTAAAGCCCAAATTAAACCCCAAAGTGCTAACCTGGTAACACATCTGAGAGGAGATTAATTTGGAGGTGTTTCAATTGCCAGACAAAAGGGAAATTTTCTATTCCTTGCATATTAAAAAGATTACTTTGGCCTGCAATGTTGTTCAGCCGTTGGAATTAAGAAATAGACATAAATGAATATAAAATTATGGGTCAGCAAATATAGAGCTTTACCCGTACTCTTAACTGGCTCAGAAAATTTCTTTTCAGTATAATTCTGTAGGCATATCCTCCATAATTTTAATTTAGTAAAGTTAATGCCTATTACTGTACAACTCTTTCAACACGAAGTATTATGTAAGTGGTACAGAGTATTATGATGTTATTATTTGCTACTGTAAAAAATATTTAACAAGCAGAACACTATGATAATTTGTTCGTGTTGGCTAAAATGAAATATTGAAACCAACTTTTGAAATACACATTTTTAACCGACAGTTAGGATGCAAACAATGGAAATAGTCATTTGGGCTGAAATGTTTTCAAAAACTTTACATTCTAATTTGCTTCATACATCGTCTACAACTGAAAGGATCAACATTTAGAATCTGTATTTAAGTCAATGCTAATATCAATAAACTTCAGTTTAAATTAATGCAAAGGATATACTCTAATGGAAAAGAAATTACTCACTTTACTAACTACTACTGAAGTCTAAAAGTCTGAGAGAGTTCCAAAATGTTGTTCAATATTGTATGTGCAAAACCGCGTTTAGTGTCTTCAAAGGACTCTAAGTGGCCAGACATCTCTCATACCGTTTCTTCTACCTGCATACATTAAAGACACTAGGTCTGTGGTTTCTGTTAAGCCCCGTGGTGACAACTGATAGGAGACTTGTCACTCTTGTGCTTTCAAACAACTGGTCTGGATATGTGAAATTTGCAGAACTGGAAGCAATAGCTGGAAAGCATCCTGAATATAAGTAGTACTGTTGCAACCCTAATGGGGAGAGAAAACATGTGGTTCATCAGCATAGCTGTCATGTATTTCAGCAATTACATTGTACTTTTTAAACAAAGTGTTTTTTCTAACATCTGCAAAGTGCTATATTAGCATATGTATTCACACAAGATTTTAGAATCTATAGATAACAAAAATGATAAGTTACAATAGTTTACAGCTAACAAGGATAGCCTGAATCACTATATAAAAATCTGATTTCCACTCAGTTTGAACTCGTGGACAGTTTTGTTTGTAATGTGAGTAGAATAAAATACAGTGTTCAGAAGTAGATTTGACTTTTTAAATACAAACCAGCTAGTCTTTCCATCAACAGAACTAATTCTGAATTTGCTGTAGGCGGAAGAAGTGTCACTGAAATTAACAGTTTGAATTATTACAATGGTTTTAACATATAGTACTATTTTTGGAATTTCTAATATTGAACGGTATATAGCAGCTTGTAATTCTCCATGAACCTAGGCATTTGTATACAAATATGGGATTTAAGAAGTACAAAACATCGTATTCCACAATTCTGAACATTCCCAGATACGTCAGCTGCAATAGAAAATTTATCCTATAACAAAAGGAACCATATAGTAATCTTTACTACGGCTCTGTTCAACTTCCCATGATGTTCCTTAAAGTTATTGTTAATTCAGTGCAAAATTGCTTATTGTAAAACGATCTTCTCCTCATTTTTAAGGGATCACAGCTATTAGATATGACAATTTTTAATCACCACTATATGTTTATTTATGTTTAAGGAGAAGTGTGATCTAATTAGCAGAGTTAAAAGAATTCGTGCTGCAGATAGCACACATTTTAGTACTTTATGAGCTTATTACTCCCTCTTAACCTCTGAGGCACATTTTACTCACTGTGCTTTTCTGACGAAAAATAGCTCATGGTGTCTAATAGAAGAGGCACTAATAGCTCATAGTGTCTAATGAAAGAAATCACTCATTAACTTTTTGGTGATGTCTGACACATGGTTATCCCTGTGCTGACCAAGCCTGCTGCTAGACACTGAATCTTTATAGAAGTCTAAATGCCTGTGGATGGGAAGCACTGTCGTGTACCTGCAACTCAAATTCTAAAGAAAAGAATAGTCTGAAACTATCTGTGAATCAGAAATACTTTGCAATATTTGAAGTAGGTAATGGAACAGTAAGAATACACTTATCCCAGGCAACTTGTGAATAGGTTAGAAAAGGGCTAAACAGCACATTGCAAATTGTCTGCTGTGCTCTGACCAATACAGCTGTAGAACTTCAGAGCTGGCCAGTCTCACTTCAGTCATACAGTTCTGAAGAATCCTCAGTAAATGCAGTATTACTTCTATAGTATTTGTGAGAAAGGCTGAACACAAAAATGAAAGGTTTATGAGCTGGCACTCATAAATGATATTGTCATTACTTTTTATATAGTTCTTTCTTCAGACATAAATGCGACTGTTTCATTTCAAAATAATTTTACTAGAATATTTCCTAATGTGAAAAAAGTGAAGGCTTACCTCTAGCAGCACACTGTCTATGATGGGGTTAAGAACCTCTGCCTTCATACTGCTCTGTAAACCGGAAAATAGAATGAAATGCCACGACAGGAAATACATTTAACAGAAATATGCTGATATCTGAGGAGTGGTTTTATGAATTCTATAAAGGTCTTGCTTCACCTTGATTCTTATTCAGACTGTTTATCACAATATTCCTCATAACTGTGTCTGCATTTCATACACACTTCAGTAGACCCTACGTATTTCTATCACTGAGTACAATGAACTAAGATGGGCCCAGGGTTTTACTTTTTCATTAATTCATATACCACAAAGTTTCAAATTGCCTGGTTTCCTATGGATGTGAGATTTATGTGATGACATTGTCTGTCCATCCGTCTGTCAGTGCCCTTTTCATCTCCCCCAAAATTTTTTAACCCTCATTTTCAAGGAAACAAGAAGGAAAAATACGGGTCAGAAGGAAAATGAAATTCTTAGAATTTTCACAAGTATCTGTGGTTAGGAGGAAATGAAAGGCCCAGATTACCTCCCCCACAGAACGAAAAACAGGTGAAACTCAGATCCCCAAACTGGAGGCAGTATATGTTGAGCTGGACAACGCAGGCTGGCCAGTAAACATAGCTCAGCATGCATAGCATTTTTCTCAACCACCAGATAGGAATAAAGATGGGTACAATGAGTAGTGACACTACTAGAGGCTAGAAAACCAAGATTCGTCAGCTCCTCTGCTTTTTAAGATGGCAAAAGTTCTTTCCTTTTTTTATTCTGTTTTTTGCATTGTGTTTTTTTAGAACAACAATAACCTCCAGCAAGAGTTGCTTTCTTTCAATACTGAACGGTGGACTTTATTAGAACAAAGGAAACACGATACTGATTAATTTAACTGAAGGATTTCCAATTACAACCTTGTAGCTTTCATATTACAGATTTAAAAAAACATGAAACACCTTAATTTTAGTTTGGAGAAAGATGGCAGAACAAAGGGAAGATGGTTAGAGAAAAGAAGAGCAATTTTACTGTCAGTTACTAGAAAATCCATTACGAAGTGCACTGTTTAGTTGATTGTCAATAAACTGAAACAGATAGAGAGCAGTATCAATTAAATACTATTGATTGTATGAATCAATAAGTCAAAGTTTGAAAGAAATCTTGCGTAGCAAGCAAAGCTGTTATTTCTTACTTCTGCATTACTGCTCACTCAGAAACATCACCAACATTATAGACTATGTGTACGGCCAGCACTACAACTAATGTCTGAATTATACAGATATAACTATAGGGATGGCATTATGTTTGAAAAAACCAGCATTTTCTGTTCTAAGCTATTTCTCAGTTTCCCACGAGTTAATGCACTTTGCAGGATACTGGAATGTGTGTGTGAATCCGGGTGCTGTTGGCAGGTTAAGGAGGAAGTTGAACCACTGTGGGACATGGCAGGAAGATGTAGATTTTCTACAGTCCTGTGTGACAGGTGCTGCTTACTTTCCTACCGACCATGGTGAGCAGAAGGCCCACATCTTCCTCCAAAAGCTTACAGGGATGGGATAGCACATACAGATCACCAGACTGCCCTATGAAAACTCTCTTCTAGAGAGTATTTTGGCAGTGAGAAGTGTCTTTGTGCTCAATTTCTTATGTGTCCACACAAACGTCCACAAAACCAATCTGGTCCTAAAAACTGGTACAGAGTTGATAAGAATAAAACCTAGTGCAATGCTTATGAAAGCTTTAGTTTCCAATTTTCTGAGCTGGGCCAGCTTAATATTTCATATGCAATTTATTTTTATACGTCTGTGCATGTATTTATTGCAAGTGTCACACAAGGATGTGCTAAAATACAATCCCAAAATGCAAAATAAGCAGTTTCTCCCGGAGTAATGGGAAGGAATGTAAATTATTCAGAATAAAAGCAACCCAATAAATCATGTTCTTTACAAATAACTCTGAAAAAACTTGCTCAGAGATGTGCTGGAAGAGCTCATGGGATAACTGGGAAAATTTCCTTTGATGTATATTCACACTTCCATGGAGTAATCAGGAGAGCCAGAGTTCGTTCTTCTCTGATGTTTACAGAACAATTTCAGCAACAGCACAATTTTTGCCTCTCGATCCTGCTAGAATACTCAGATGTCTGTCATCTTTGAAACATCTTGAAAGGCAGGATACTATTTCTAGCAAAGATGTTCACAGATAAATGGATGTTCCCAAATATAATATAAATGGAATATCTTGAGATACAAGACAGAGTGATTTTTTTTAAGACGGACAACCAAACAGATTTTCTAATCTCTTAAACCTTTTGAAAACACAGTGGCCCTAGGCCAGGGGATTTAGCAAAGGCTAAGAAGACAGCTCGTGAAACCATCTTAAGGTACTGGAAGTGTTATCTGTTAATGACTTTTACACAAATGCATTCAAAAGGGATAGGCTGAATAGGAGAAGAAAATATCATCAAGTTGTGGGACTTCAAATGTGGGGCCCTTTCAGTATGAGAAGGTAAGTGCTGAGTGGTGATCAGGAAAAATGGGAAGTGGTGTCTAGAAAGAGAGATTTTATAAGGCAGAGGACTGCAGTCTATCTTATAAAGGCTTATAAACTTTCTCTACAACAGGGAATCTGCTGTAAAAATGCTCTGTGTTCTTGATCTGAGGAAAGAAGTGCCCTCTTTGCTAGTACCTCATGTAAAACCACCAGACTCGGGTAATAATTTCTGTTTTAAGAAGTGAACTATGTTTAAAAAAGCCCAAATGCTACAGAAAATGCTGTTATCTTACCCCAGCTGCTGTTAAAGAATCAGAAAACTTCTTTGATAAAGATGAAACTTCATTGCACATGGCACTTGTTAAACTGGTTTAAAAAAAAAGAGAGACAAATATAAAAATACATCCTTGTCCTGTCAACGGATAAAAACCCTATGACTGTCGCAGGTACAAACTTCATCTTAGAAGCCAAGAATGTTCTTAAGGCAATTTTGCTTCTAGTAATTTTTTAAATATTTTGGGGTAAACTTTGTTCAGATATAGTCAGATATAGGAAAAATCCATTTCTGACTACAGCAGCAAAATGATGTCATGTTGGCTCGAACACTAGTCTTTTTTGATAGGGCAATGTTTCAATTTTTTAAATTCTAAACTTCCAGTTTAACTATTGTTTTTCTGATGATTGCAGCAACACAACTCCTAGAAATACTGTTGGAAATAAATCAAACTTTAGTGAGAACAGTGAGAAGTTTCCTATCTAAGCAATACAACATCTACTCTGTACTAGAAGAGGAAGTACCCTTGTGGTTAAAATATGAGAGAACAAGGAGATCTAGTTCTATTCATAGATCCTTCACTGTTTTGCTAAACATTCACAAGTGCATCATATAGAACCTCATCCTGCAAGGTGCACCACACCTGAGCTCTAATTTTGAAAAACACTTGTTCAAGTACTTTGGTTTAGACTGAAGTGTTCATATGGACTTTGCTATTGTTACTAGCACTCCTAAGGACAAATGCTTAAATACTTTACTTACTTAGGACTCAAGCGCTTACAACATCTTAATGTCAAAACCCACTGAAATCAGCAGAATCAATTACTACAGAGAGCTTGAGATCAGAATTTTGAGTCCCACTAGATATACTGGCTTCTTGAATTTATGTTTGTTTTGACGTGGTTTACTACAAAGTTGCTGACAAATATGGTCTTAGCGTTTAGACCTACAGATTGATTTTTGTATATTTTTGGCAGATAAACACTAGATAATGAAACTCTATTGGCAGATAATAAGACGGCATTATGCACTCTAAAAGCAAATTCTATATATGCTAGCACAGTATCTTTTGCAGAGGGAACAGGAAATGCAACCCAAATTAGCATGTACACTCACCTGCTGGAGCAGAAACAACTTTCAGCCTGTGAATAGGTCAATTTTTTGTAAACATACATATGTTAGCCATTTCAAAAAATGACACGTAGCCTAATAACTTGATTACATGAGAAAATATAGCACCAGGATCCCTAAAGCCAATGCTGTTTGTTGATCCATGAATTCACTGTGCCTTCAAGTGCCAAAAGCTGAACGGAACTTCATGAGTTTTAAGCAAATGTCAAATGTCCGTATATGAAGTACATAATACTCACTTTGTCAGTACTTTTGCTTGATCTTGAGCTGTTTTTTCTACTTCCTGCCCATGTAGAATTAATTCTCCTACTTTATGAAGCTGTTCAATACAACGAGCAGTTACCTCAGCCAGACTTTCAATGGACAGCATGTAGATTTCCTTAAATTAAAAACAGGGAATAATATAATCAATAATAGCAACACTGATAAATATACATATATACATATAAAAAAATTTGAAACATAGGAGCCCTCCCCGCCCCAATTGGAAATACCACCACATACGTAGTGAAGTAATATCAGCCATAATGTCATCCTCACAAACAATACTGGAAAATGAAATATCCACAGATTATAAAATACAGACCTTATACTCATCCTGAAAAATTAGTATGAACAAGTCTACCATTTCTTTGGATGGGGACTAGGTCAGGCTCTTGGATTTTCTAACACAGCACTTTTGAACCTAGTCCTAACAAATACAAAGATCCCTTAACTCTACAATAAGTCATAATTACTTTCATATGGAGCCAAAAGTATTAAGTCATCCCTCAGATGAATCTCGAGAGTAGAAATGGATAATACTCCCAATAAAATAGTGGCTTTTATCAGCAATGATAAAAAACTCTACCTAGCACTATGGTGTTACGGCTTTCACAAGCTGATGGAAATCAGCAATCACATAAAAATTTGTAACATATACAATGTAACTCTGCCTCCTTCTTTGGACCTTTTTGGTAAGGAAACATGACAGATAATTTCTTTACTAGAATTCACTCACAAAATCTTGACAAAGATACCAACCACATTTAATATTGCTATAACTTGGTGTAAAATATTCAATCACAATTAACCTTATCAACAAGAGGGGTTGTCTAAACAGACACAATACTTTTAGCCTTAAGAGCTATCTTTCATAAAGAGAATGAACACTTGTGAGTTGCCTAAATAATATTTTTGGTTTGTCTGTTTGTGATTTAAACTGTTTAAGAGTTTAAATAAAGTTTGAGAATTTTTTCCATGTATTGACAGTGGGAGAAAGAGATGCCAAGGAATGTTGAGATATGACTTGCAATGTGCTATCAACATTACACCACAGAATCCCTCAGCTCACTGAGGGATTGTTGTGTATACACATGTATACACACAAAAACATACATATAAAAAAAATGGGATAGGCAGAGGACCTGCTACTTTGATATTTACTTATGGGACAGACTAACAGTAAAAATATTTATGCAAGTTAGTTTCCTATTGGGTCTACAGTGAATAGTTATATATTAATACTCCTTAACACTTCCATGAGTTTAAAAAATAAGGACAACATGTAAAACCAACACACAAAGATAAAGTATGACAATTTGCTTAATGAAACTTATCCTCCGAAAGCTATTTTACCTCCACAGTTTTGTTTTTATCTACTTCTGTTTTATCACTGTCAATTTTATCTTCTTTTTCAGTCTTTTCTTCACCAGGTTCTCCAAGTTTTTCTTTTAGCTTCTCTTCTATGCCTACTGGGGTGGAAAAACTGGCTTCTTCCAGCCATTCATGAGCTTTTTTCCTAGCCTGCCAAACGAAGAACCCAACAACAAAGTTCAGTTCAAATAGGGAATATCAAATGATGTTCCTGAACATTAATTAACAATACATTTAATTACTTCATTTTTACATTCAGAAGTTTAAACATATCAAGCCTCTGCATGGCATTTAGTTAAGCGCATATTTAAGAAACTATACAGAGAAGCATTTCTGACTGCATAAAAATGGATCAGCCAGGGATAATTCCTCTACAGGTTTGCTATTCCTAACCAACACTTAGAATTGGCATTAACACCAAAGTTACTAATATTTCAGCTTTATGAGGTATCTTTCAAAGGAATTTACACGGAAGTAATTTTCCCAAATAAAAAAATAAGAAGCTGGTATAAAAAAGGAAAAAAAAATATTGAGAGGTAAGAGAGATGTAATAAATTCTCGACAGAAAAATAAATAGAAAACCACTGTATCTTCAGCTGCCTTCCCAGGCATGAAAGTAGATCAAAGTGGAAAAGCCTTGAAGTTTTATACAATTTCAGACTACTGTTATGGTTAGTAGAAAATTTATGATGTCTCCTTTTTAACATGAAGTCAAATTAAAATATGTTAAGACCTAAGTCTAAGCTAGTTATCCATAGTCTATCTATGTAGCTAGAGAGATAAACATTCATCTAGCCTAGGATCAGCAGGTGAATCACATTTAAAGGGGCCTGATAGTACAAATGTGACTAGTGATGTGACTAGTTTCTAGCCATCTAACTTTTAAATGATTGAAGCTAGATGAGATAAATCCAAGACTTCGCTTCTAGCTAAGAAGGTCTGGAGAAGTTCCTCAGAAGAATAAACATCATAAGCAAGAAAAATAATTCTGAACCTGACCTTTGTTCCCGGTATTTAAGACCAAATCTGCTGTGCTCATGAACTCTGTTCTGCTGAGACATCCCTGGTTCAAGCCTTTCTAACGTGGCCCATTGTGCTAGCTAGTCATTGCAACTGTATTGCCTTACTAAACTCACTTCTTCTACGAAAGCTTTTCTATATTCATCATTTTAGTCCTAGTCTCCTATACTTTGCTTTCTGAACTGTCTGAACCGAGCTAGGTACTACTCTGTGTCAGATTTCAGAACAAAGCCCTCCCTCTTTGTCTTCATCCAAGAAACAGAGGGCAGCTCGGTAACAGGTGCTAACCTTATTAAGTTTGTCAGGAGTAGCAGCAACATGCAATTCAAATAGCAGTTCAGTGAGCATGCTGACAAACTCTTCTCCCATATCTGCTGCAAGAAAAAACAAGACAATTTTTGTTAGGGTGTTATCACTATAATATTTTACACGATCAAATACATCCAGTCAAATAGTTTCCCCAAGCACTCTAGCACTTGAAAAACAGTGACAGTGATACAAGAAAGGGTGTGTGGGTGTGTGCGTGTATATGCTCAAATAAAGAAGACAACAAGCAACAGTGATACCTGTACAACCAGATATGCTAGCTTGACACTTTGACCACTTTTCCCACCCGATTCCAAATTCCACTAAGTTTCACAAAAGCAAGTAAGAGGAGAAGAAGCTGCATGATCCCTTGTTATCTGACAAAAACACATGACCCACAAAATAACCAAAGAAGAGATACTAACCTATTCTTTCAAATCAAGGAATGAAAACTGCAGCAAGGCCAGATACAAATAAGTTTCAGAGGAAACATACTGGAAAACATGTTCTCTATTGCTCTGTCTGCAAACCACAGCTAAGAGGTGTATTTTCTTTCTATTTTAAGATTGAGCTTTGCTTAAATGAAGAATGTTTTCTGTTATGCTTTGGAGTAATGAGCTTTAAAGAATCTGCACTTTTATTTCACAAGATTTATGAGCAAAGATAAATATTACTAGTCTTCGAACTTCATCTTTATTATATATATTCTTTTGACTACTTGCAGTTGCCATATTAAAACATGCTCTAAGTTCCTAACGGTTGGTATTTTGGTTGGTTCTGTTCATCTGCACTTGCTGAGTTTGGAATCTTCATTAACATTTCCTGGTGGAATACACAAAATCCATTTTTTTTAGCCTGATGACGATAAAAGGTCAAAGTCCCCATACTGAGCCTGAAAAAGTCCAGCTACTTCAAAAGTGAATTTCATATCTTGCTGTATTCCCACTTTTTTTGTTCATTTATTAGGTAGGGCCAGTTTTTTCATTTTTATACAAATCTTCAGTACTGGGCTTAAAAGCAGAGGGCCAATACTCTCCAATGAGTTTGGGGATTTTGGTAGAACTGTTTACAGTCCACAGTACCTTGCAGCGTGTGGAAAGGTGGTGGAATCTGACACTCAAATTATACTCTCCTAGAACAAAGGACATCTCATCCTTGCTTGTAAAGAGAATGCCCATCTTTGGTGCTATAAAATAAATTAGTATTTAGCACAAAGAACTTTTCAGCTGCAATGACCAAGAGATTGACCTTTCCTCTTAACAGCAGGGGAGCAGGTCAAGAAGATTGTATTCTGGCAGGCCAAAGAGATGCACAGAGTTCATTTCATTGCTGCCTTTTTCAGTAAATTTTGGCAATAGGATTTTCAGGTTTTGCAATACAGCACCTCTTGGATACACTGAATTCATTTGTTCTTAAAACAATGCCAAATTGTTTTATAAACGGCAGCATGCTGAAAACTGATAAGCAGTTCACTGGATCAATGCAAAATTACCAAAATTGTTGATAACTGGCATATTCAATACAATGCTCACTTTGGTTACCGTCTCCCTTAACCTCACTAAGAAATTTTTGGTGTTAGTGGCTTTCAAAATGCAGGTAAAGCTACTTTTTCAGATATTGTCCTCTCATTATTTCATAAACAACTGAAAGAAAAGAGGCTGCAGTGAAAAATACATGAAAGAGTTGCATAATCAAAGTGAGAGGAGACGTTAGAGAGAAGGGTATGCATTTGGCTTTCTCCTACTTGTGTCAGAAAATATCTTTTCCTTTTCTTTCTTTTCATATTGAATTTGCACCTATCTATCTGACTGTTAAGCAAAGACACAAAAAAGCTACGATTCCAGTTTCAAAGTTGCCAAGAACAAAGCCTAGCCCCAATCCTTTCCCAAAACAGTCCTCTAAAGATCACTGCAGTAATTTCTCCTTGTGTAGGACTGAAAATGTTTACAGCAGAAACTAAAAGCAGCACTAACATCTCTGAATGAGATCCTGAGAGTCTAGGATAAGAAGGTATCCTGAGAGTTTACATAAAACAAACGGCCACCCTTTTCAAACACTTGAATGCAAAGTACTGGTTTTCCTCCCAGCTAGCCTTTTTTTTTTCTGAATATATATAGCACTGACAAATGACACCATATAAATAACATGATTTTGATGACAAGAAAGTGGTAACAAATTAGAAATAAGTGGTGATTAACTTGTTTTCAAATACTGTTCAGTGGCTAGATAAGATTCAACATTTTCAAACACCATTAGTTAATCTCTGTCTTTTGCAGTGGGGTAGCTTCCTTACATAAAGGAAAAAACCACAAGTTTTACTCATCTAGGAAGCATCCTGCTGAAGGCAAGTTAGTTGTAGTTTTGAACTGTTTAGCAAGCAGGATTAAAACTCAAAATTCCTCCACAGAATTTAACATAGCTGCTACCTCTTGCTAGATTAGCTAGCTTAAGTGAAAATATATAATTCTGTATTAAAAATATGCTATTAAAGGAACATATGGCTTACTGACTTGACTTTATAAGTGTAAAACCTATTAATGTGCTTAACAGGACCTTAATTGTATTAACTGGCTTGAGCTAAGAACACAAACTAGAATGAAGCCTTCTCTTCACAGCAAGACATGAGCTGCATTTAATCCTGATCAGCCAACCTGTTGTTAAACTTTACTGTCTTTTATCTATGCTGGATGCATAGATAAACATAAATGATGTTTAAAATTTTTGGTAACATTAAATACAGACCATTTTCTTAGCGTAAATATTAATTATGCCACAGAAATATGCTTAAGGTTGCAACAAGTCATTTCAGATAAACAACTCCAGTTTAAAAAAAAACCAAGCCCATACAATTCAAACCTAGACCCTAAAAGATCAAGTGTGCTCCCAGAAGCATACATATTGATGCCCCCCAGAAAGCTAAACTTATTTGTAAAATATGACCAGAATACTAAGCGTAGTCAATAGCGAGTCACTGGAATCCAACTTAAATTATGTAAGATTGCCAAACTAAAGTATCAATGAAACATTAAACTGTTCAATAGAACTGTGCTCCATGAGGGGAAATGGACATGCAAATCACATACAACATTACATGGAAAGGTGCTGGATATTGTTTTTATCTAAAAATGGCAGACAATTGTCATGTAAAGGCCTATTAATGGAATTCTTTAAGTTTTACAAGGTTTTATGCATTTGCTGCATAAATGCACTTAATAAAAACACTTAAAATCCTGTGCATTAAGAAATTCAGGAAAAGGTCTGTTTTCTCTGACTCAGGAGGATCATAAGGAGCCTTCATTCATTCTGACAAGACTTTAATGAAGATAACACATTTTTGTGACTGGGAAAGGTATCTAGATTAGGACACTGTCTAGAAAGGACATGTCTATACAGTGTTAAGAGCACTATCAATGCAGTGTTGCATGTATTACGGATTATGGGTGAGAGACTGAAGAAAGAAGTAAAGGCCACATGTCCCAGGTTAGGAGCCTGACCACAGAATTGTAGGCTCAGCCCTAACAGAAAGCTACTTTGAGAAGTGATTAACCTTTCCATTCTTTTGGTGTCCTCCAGTGGAACTAAAATTTATCCAACTTAATACTAATAAATGAAGTTTATCTGTAGTTCAAATACTAATAAATCTTGAGCCTGATCGCACTAAAGGACGTGAGTCATTTTGAACTGCAGCCTGAAGTAACGCCCATTCAGCTGTTAGGTGGAGAGAACATGTGTGTGCTTATTATTTCCGCTGTCACAGAGAGGAGGATATGTTTCACTGCTGACTGGTTTGCTTTTGCAGGGGAAAACCTGCAGCACACTCTGATTTGGTCTTTTTTTTTTTAAGGTGCTCATTGCCTTGGTCCTAGCCTATTTAAAAGGCCAGTTAATATTTCAAGGGGCATGATCAGCAGCTGTGCTTCACGGAAAAAACAGAACTTCTGACCAGCAGAGAAAACACCACTTCGTGCAAGAAACAGCTCTTCCTGGGGGCTGGTTTCAAAGCAAGAAACTATTTCCCACAGAAATTAAGGAACAACAGACATCTCATGAATCCTCACTCTTAAGCAGGTAATACACTTTCTTGACTTCTATTTCTTACAACCCCACAGAGGAATGTGGGGTTTTAAAGGGTAACAAGGGAAAAAAAAACAGCACAAAACTCTACCATACTAAGACTTTACACTGAACACTCGCTGTCCTCCCTGAGAAGAAACAATATGCTCCCTGTGAGAGACATCAGGCATACTGAGTAAGCACTGCTAGAAAGAGCAGTCTGAGTGGAAAAGACTTTCCAGTTAGAACATGTGGATGTTAATACATTTTTTCTAACTTTTCTGAAGGCGAGAGAAATCATACCTCACCATCTTGCAAAATGTAGGTCTTATGGGCAAAGCACCCCTGAGAAGATCAAGAATGTGGGAGAAATATCTTTTTATGTTTCTGTGTTTCTGAAACACAACAATATGGTGTTCAATAGCATAAGCCAGTCTTCAGTCAGGTCAAGGGGATTGTTTCTATTAGCTAGAAGAGGTTTGGTATGAATCTCACAGGCCTGGAGACATGAACTATGGTAGCTTTAAGCTAACTTCTTATCCTTCTGTTCTCAGCTTGTTCTGGGGAATGCCAAAATTCCTGACCTGTTTAAGACACCTATTTTGCCCCTAACCAAAGCACCCACCCATTTGTTGTAACTTTTGTGAGCTGATCTATGGACTGTCATGCTGGTCCTATTCTCTTCAATGCTGTGCACTATGTCATAGTTACGGCATGCTTCTGCTACTTTAACGTCTTTCTCACACTCTACATGCCACCTCTTGCCAAGCAATACCTAGAAAGCAGCTTTGTCACTATGTTTCGAAGTGACTTTCCTTCAAAAATTTCAGGGTTCTTAAGTCTCTTTATAGCACCCTAATCTTTTCTCTATCTAGCAAGGGAGGGTGCAAAGTGAGGATGAAGTTGCTAAACAGAAAAGCATTGCTAAACACTCCAAAACTTTCAGATTAAACAATTTCATAAACAGATTCTGTAAGAAAACCTCAGTTATCCAAAAGGTTATTAATATCCCTTCTTATTTTTGTTTTGCTTTCACTGATGATATAGCAAAGTAATATAATACTTCCTTACATTATATTCTCTATACCTCACACTTCAATTACAATATAAATTCAAAATTAAGCATTGATCAGCTTCCAGAACTTTTAGACTATCAATTTTAGTCACCACCTTATGAAGAGTATTAGGATATCAGAAATTATAGTTTGGATTGTAATTTTTTAAATTACTGTATACAGAAGTAACAATTATTCATATGGTTAAGTCTCTGTATTTCTAATTACCTTTCTGTGCCTGCACCACTTCATCACCTGATTCCTTTGGAACAAAAATCTCTTTTATAGCAATTAAATCATTTTTCACAGTCTCCAACTGCTCTCCATCAAGTGTTGCTAAATATGACTGAATCTGTAAAAGAAAGGACAGTAAGCATTCCTAACCAAAATAGAGCATTTCTTAAATTGCTAATTTGGAAAATTAGCACCAAAACAGGCTAAGAAATGGCAACTTCCATTATGCTCAAATCTTGTCTCTAACCTTCCTACATAGACACATTTTTATTTCTCATCAACAAATTTGTTGAGTACCACAAAAATCAGCCTTTCAAGATCATCAGGTCTCTACTTTTTCCCAGAACATCAGTTTTGAATTATAAATCTATGGTTTAATTGCAAACTGTAATAAGCATTTTGGGATTGCTTGGATGAAGACAGCAGGGAAAAAGAGCACAGGCAGAATTCATGCTTAGTCTGAGCACTCATGGGAAGAGTTGGAAAAAGAAGCCTGTTTCCCCTCTTTCAAAATGCAACCAAAATTATTGACAGTCTACCAGTCTACATGTTCTGAAGAATGTATTGACAGGTCTTTGCATGTTGCGGGTATCTGCAAGTCCCTGCATATCTAGTAGGGTGGCATGCCTAAGAGGGATGGAAACAGATTCTTTGGATCACTGTTTGTTTGCACTACAGTTAGGTGGTATTAATCCCATGATTGCACTCTCTGTCTCTGGAAGCCAAGAGAAATGCCTTCTCCTCCTTTGATACAAAATTTCACTTTTAAGTTTGTTTCAAGTTTTTTTTTTTTTTAAGCTTGCTAGACAGACGTGCAGACTGGCTCCATGAGAGACTGGAGAAAGACATTATTTTCTTACGTTCCTCCGTGATGTCTCCAGCTCATACGCTCAGGGTTAAATGCAAGATAAAGTTGGGAGACCCAACTCAGGCTATGAAGGACCACCTAGGGCTTTTTGGCCCTCTCTATAGCATTGTCCATTTCATAGGATTAACTGGGACCTTTTTTTAATGGAAACTTTAAAATAAAAGCTTTAAAATATTTTTAAATCACTGCTGTCAGAAGGACATAGGACATTAGCAATGCCTTCAGTCTCTCTTGCACTCCTCCTGTGGCCCATCAGAGTGTGGCTTTTGGGCTGTCAGTACAGGTCTCTAGCATACAGTACTGTAAGCGAGTATTTTGTGCCTGTGTGTATGGTAACTGGAATATGTTCTATGAGTCTTTTGGAATACATATCAGGGAATTGGTCTTGTTGATCCAGACAGTTGCATTCAATCCTGTTGGAGATAGTAGGACTATGAACCAGGGGTTATGTAGGACATAACATGAAGCACATCAGAAACCTCATGGTAACAACCTGCCCAAGTCTTCCTTACCCTCTGGTATTTAACAGTAAAAGAAAAATAGTCTTGATGCATGCAGTTAACCTGAACTTGTTTTCTATTTATCTCTTTCCTGTTTTGTGGTTTCTTTTTTAAATTTTTTTTTGCAAAAGCAGGCCCTTGAACCTCACATGTGGGATTTGAATGCCACTGCTGGGAATCTACAAAAGTTCTATTAATCTACTGTCAGAGATCTACTGACAGCTGAAATTCAAAAATATATTTATCATATAGGCCTTAGTAACTTTAGCATATTTTTCAGAGACATATAGCATTTTTATACTTCCAATAATGATATCTTCGGGTAGTTTTATGTAAGTGTAAAAACTAATACAACAAAGAAGACTTAGGAATTGAATAAGTAATCCGGAATTCATTTTAATTCACTAGTCTCTAGATGTAGTAGGTCTGGAATTCCTGAGTGTAAGTATCAGTGCCTCATACAAAACCAAAAGACATCAACCTCCTTGCAAATTCTGAAAAGACATCTGCATAGTGTCACAAGCTGAAAAATACACACTATATACGGTCCTAACAAAAATAACTTTCAGTTGTGAAGTTGTTTGATTTGAGTTAATCTTGGAGTTAAATTTTACCTGTATTGAGATTGATTTCCTGAAGCCAAGGACTGGCCCGTGGGACCAATACAGCTTTCTCTGAAGTTGATGAAAAACTTACTGTTTATTTCACATGCACCTGCAGAGCGAAAATTTTTTACCAACCATTTTGGTTTATACCGTCTGCATACTGTACCTGGGCTTCACTTTCATTCGACAGGATTTCCAGAGCTTCAAGATGAGACAAACCCTGGAACTCATCAAAAAGTAGTCCATAATGTGCTGTTCTTTCAACTGTAACTTGCTGGGCCCGCCTCTGTTTCTCTTTTTCTTTAGCTTCTCGCAACAGCTGCAAAAATATACATCATTCCTGTTGTTTTATCGGTAGTGCTGTAGGTATGACAGATTTTATTACTTTCTGTTTCTGCTTGTCTAGGAAGCAGTAATAAAATCTGGGACTGTATCACATCTGCGGAGCTGAAATTTTAGAGCTGAAATATCTAACTTCTTTTTTTGATAAACTTCTCTAACAAAATATTTAAGTAGTATTCTAAGTGTGGTTTTCCCAATGGTAATTGCTAACCATCTTTTTTAAAAAACAATGAATAAACAAATAATCTTGCTTATGTTCTCAAAAGCAATGTCAGCTATGGATACCATATAAGAAATTTAGCCACCAATTACAATGAAAGAAAAGTAAAAAGGACTATTTCATACACTGCCTTAAAGAGTCATGCAATCCATTCTACAGGCCACAAAATGGGAAGAATATTATTTTCAGAACCTGCCTACTTACTTGCATAAATAATGCACCTACTTCCTATGATGCACCTACTTCCTATAATGCACCTATTTCCTATAAAATATTTTTAGCAGATACTAAAGTCAGTTTTATGTGACAGCAGGACTGACAAAAGAGATTGGCCTAATAAGGTATGACTTTTACCAAAGGTGGGGCAGAACTATACTCCATATACTTGGGGATATTTTGGAGTGGTCTTCTTATACACTTCCATTAGTGTATAAGAAAAATAGAATAGTGTATAGAATAGGATCTTCTATTCCTTCCTCCTGTTCCCAGAAAGGAATGGCCTCTCGTATGAATTTGCTACAGTAAAGCTGGTAAATATATCTGAACTGCACCTTAAGTCACATATAAGCCTCTGAATACAGGTGAACTCTTGCCACTTACACTATTCTATCATTCAAAATTTCTACGATATTATCTTCAGTTATTCATTTGTTACAAAAGACTTATGACAGCAGCTTTTTCAATCTCCACCTTTCAAAGATCACTCACAAAGTTTTATGTACAAATCACTGAAAAGGAAGCACTGTGTTATGCGACCCATGAGAACTGATTTATGTCACTTTCTGCCTCAGATTTTATGTGTGAATTCATGCATATTGTTTAGGAAGGTATTCTCAAAAGCTCATTTTAACCCTGAGGGCTTTAACAAGAGTTACTTGCTTTTGGCCTACTACAACAGTATCACTCTGTTCACATTTACAGCGACCACCACGAAAGATGAAACATCTCATTAAAAGAAAAATACCTTACTCCTCTCTACAAGGAAGTAAACATGTAGTAAAATTACTGGTTTTTTCAATGTCTGTTGATTTCCACAGCCTCCCTCCTCTCAGTGTCTGGAGAGCTAAAGTAATTTTGTACTGACAGCACTTATACTTCTGTTCTGTTTTTATCATGTCTCTGAAATTTTAAACATGAGTCACAACTGTGTAAGGGTACCATTAGGTTAGATGGACATTAAGATAGAACTTTTCACAGCTTTAATTCCTAATGAAACATATGTCATATTCCAGTATTATTCATTTCCAAGGAAAGTAGTATAGTGATGTTTATGCTGGAAGATATCTATCTACAGCTGTTACAAAAACACCAACAATTTGTTTCTGTCTCCAGAATGTAATAATATATCACCACATATACTACCTTACTAAAATCAGCTATTGTACATGCGGTTATGCAGAAAAGATGATTCTACATTATCTTTTGTGGTTCTGTGAAGAAAAAGAAAGTGGAGCAAATATAAAGCATAATATTTATTTCCATAAGCCTAGCCAATATCTACTGCAATAAATAAAGCCTCTCCCTGAGGCATCTGAAATTCTGGAAAAAGAATCTGAAACTACATTGACAGAGCTGTATTTAAATAAATCCAACCTGAGATAGAGAAACTGTTCTTGCCATCAGTGTTTTGGTTCTCTTAAATCCAGGATCACTTTCTGCAAGGACATTCATGGTTGTCTTCCCAATAAATTCCAAAGCATCTAAGCCTCCAGATAATACACTTTTCCCCTGTATAAAATAATGCAATGTGGTTATTTTCTTTCCACTTTATGCTAGTATGAACTGTAAAGAGTATTGCTTTTGCCATGACCGACTTTGAACATTCAGGTCCCTAGACTTTCTATGCTTTAACTAACAATAGGATTGATATGTTTAAAAAATTATGTTACTTTGTTCTGAATACATTTTCAAAAAGAAAAAAATGAACTATACAAATGTTTCTGGTTAATTAAAAGACCCACACTGAAGGAAATGTAACACCTGTTGCCAATAAAAAATCTATGAATAGATTTTTAATCTATTTTTAATCTATAAATATAATTTTATCTGAGGTAGCTTCTAGTCCATGAGAACATATTTTAGATATGAAGAATATGGAGCCAAAGTCCATCATGAACAGGATGACCCTGCCTTACCTAACTGATTTCTAAAATTTTGACACTTGTGATAACTCTGGAACTGTCTATCGAAATAGAGTTGTTATTCCTGTGTCTTCGTATTAGCATTAGCCCTCATTCACAATTTTTCACGTACTCTCAAGAAGAATTTTCACTGGCTAAAGATTTCCATTTCAATCTGGATTATGCATCTGTCAGATACTCACATGCTGATGTAACCTGATACATAATGGAAAACCCTACCAAAGCCTCAAATAGCATTACAGGCAACTTACTGAGACCTTAAGTTACTTTTTGTTTAGTGACATTCATCACTGTGGTATAGTAGCCTCTCTAGGTTTGCATTTCTCTTATTTGAAAATCTTATATGATGCTCAGATAGTCTTACTGGTGTCCAGCTCTCACAAGCCCTACGATGCTCCAGATTCTGTAGCAACAGTCTTAGGAATAGTCTATAGGAATCTCCCTCTGCTCCCAAAATCTTTGATATTAGAGTGATGAGGCACTCAGAGTGAACTGGATATCCACTAAAAAAGAATTGCCACTTCATAAAACATGCTCAATGGGGAGTTAGTCTTCTATGCTTTTTTAGCCGATGCTTAAAGTCTTTCATAATTTCAAGGGAAACACCATACTGAAAAGCTCAGAGAAAAGCATTTGCTATGGTAGTAAATGTGTAAAAAATGTTGGGGAAGAAGATGACACAAAAATTGATTTGGAAACAGTATGGTACAGGATTTTGCAAAAGCTGAAACACAGAAAACCAGAAAAGGATGAAGTGCAACACAAGAAAATACATGGAAAGTGTAATAGGAGAGAACCATGGACAAAAGAATTTGCCTCACTGAGCCTGCAATCAGACCACCTTCTGGGAAGGCTAATATGAAATGAGAGACTACCAAGAGAGGTGAAGGTAAGGGCCAGGGACTAGCAATACAGAGTTTAGCAAAAGCCTTAAAATAAGCAAATGGAGTATTTTCTTATTTTATCTGCCTTCAAAAATGGTAACAAATCTTATCATACTTTCTCTGGAAGGACTTAACTGTAAAAAAATTAGATGATGGTACCACAAGTATAAAAAAGATTTCCCAAGAATTTGCAGAATTCTATATAGTTTAGGAGAAGACCATATTTTTCACTGAAACTGTGCCAAAGTAGTAACTGACTTAGTTGTGTGTGACTTTTTTTTTTAATTTGATATGTTATTTTTCATCGAAGAGACTCTAAACAGACTTACAACAGAACTGTTTTTGTAAAGACCTACAATTTAACAAACTCCACCTGTTAAATGTGACCTACAGTGAAGTTGCACCTAAAAATGATCAAGAATAACCAGAGCAGAAAGGCCCCCTAAAATGACTCACTGTGTGCTGTACAGCATTCGTGATAGCTGACAACATGCCACGAGATCCAGATGAAGGAGAAGAAGGAATATTCTCAGAAGAGCTTTGGTCCAGAGAATCTTCTGCTTCTAACAAAAGAAAAAAAGCAAGTTACAGCATACTTTCAACTCTACAAGTCACAAATTACAGTAAACTGGATTCTGTGAATTTTGTAAATTGGACTAATTTGGCAGTGTCAACGAGTTTTGTCCAATTTCAGTAAACTTGAACTTACGTATGATTGGTATTTCAGCTGCAGGAAGCTCTGCTGTTTCTGAAGTTGCTGAACTTGCGTTATGAATTCCTAGGGTAGTTCCTGCTTTTTCCTTCACTGCTGTTATCCCATGACCTGCAGCAGAAGCATATTTTAAATTATATGATTTGAAAACTTATTACAAACAGTGCATAGTATTCTCATACTCCACAAATGATAACAATCAGAATAGCTATTAAACTTAACCTCAATTGCTTAATTTTCTCCTAGGTTAATAATTCACTTGTTCTACTATATCCAGTATATTAACTGACTAGAAATTATAAAGCTGAAATAGAATACAAATTACACTGGATCTGAAATGTAAAACTTGTTTCAGTGGCACACATAAGTTTAGTTCCCTGCTTTTCAAAATGCTAAATATTCCATTACAATTAGTTTAAACAGAAATTGACGGTCCTCCTAATGCTGTAAGGTTTGGCGTCATCTAGTTTTCAGAAGTCTAGAACAATTAACCCACAATTAATGGACTGGGTGACTGCAGGGCTGAGGTAAGGAATCTGTTTGTCAGTCTGCTGCATAAGTGCTATGTTAGGTAAGTATTTTAGGAATACTGACCCAGCTCCTCAAAGTTATTTCAGGATTTAAGCTCCTCAGTTGCTCATTTGAAGTCAAATTCTAAAGTGTCTCTCCTCAAAGCTGCTGTTTAAATATACTTTGTAAAGTCTGTTGGTGTCAGATGACACAGACAGAATTATTGTTCCAGTGGTAGCTGATCTCCTACAAAGATTTTACCACCTTTATCTGATGCATACGTAGTGACTCCCTAACTCTCTGTTCTATTAAAATGGTCTAGTTTAATGTAAAGAATGTATGTTATTAGACTTTTTATCTGAATAGTTTTGACAGAACGGGATTGCTTGGCTGCTTTTCTACAACAAGTTTATTTACACCAGCAGATCACATGGACTGGTAATATCCCGCTATAGGATAGGGTGGGATTGCCTGATAGTCAGCAAGAAGCAGCAGTAGCTTCCTAATCTCCATGAGCTGTAGTTGAAAAACACTGTCCTTAAAAAAGACTACCCTCAAATTGTCTGCCTATTCTGCTTCTGGATGTATCCATAAGTATGTTTGCCATATGCTTCTCTCATTACAAATGATCCAGCTAGCACATCTTCCTTAGCTAGAAGTTTCTGCACATCAGCTGAGACGCAGTAAGTAAACAACCAACCAGGAGAGCAATATTTCTTTCCAACACAAAATGAAATGGCTTCAGTGACCCTATTTTATTTTTTCTTGCACAGTACTGTTACTGCATCTCACATAAAGCTGATCACTTCTAGCAGTAGAACAATACAGAGTGCTTTAACTATCTGCCTAACTACTTATGAGAAGTATTAATGACAATTTCGTACTTCTTTGCTTTGTTACCTTAAACTGAACTGTAAATAGATAAATTATTTCAGAAAAGCCATTAATACAGGCAGATACCTAAACATCTAAGGCATGACGTCAAGCATAATGATTCATTAAATGTTGTCCATACTTTCCCACAATTGTGTGCACTTTCTATTAGAAAAGTTCAAAGCATCTTTTCTGAGTTACGTTAATTACAGCAAAATAGCCTATCATTTACAGTGCAGTGTAATGAATATAAATATATATTCTGCAGTGTTCTGAATATAAATATACACATATACATATATACGTGTGTGTGTAGTCATACAAATATGCTTTTGAATATCTTATTAAAGAAAGATACAGCAAAACAATTTGAAATGGAGTAGGAAGAAGGAAAGCTTAAATTTATGATTCTATGATTTCCAGATGGTTGCACATCAGGTGCTCTACGAATTCAATAATAAATATACTCTAGAAAACATATGTGAAGCAGCACTACCGAAAGATCACATACAAGAGAACTGGTGTATCTGGAGTTAAACACAAAGAACAGATGTCCCCTAAGGGACAGATGATCAGAAACAAGTAATTTTCTATATGAGAGCATAAGCTGCATGGGGTCCTGATGTTTTACACTGAGACAGAGAGACTAGGCAGGTAAATGCTTTTACCTGTCTGAAGAAAATATGACCTATCTCATGTCTTACAAAATGTAGCAGTACGTCCAACTGTACAGGACATACTAGGTTATGCACTACAGTGATTTAAGTCATTGCTGGGTAACTTCTTGCCCTTTGCAAAATCTGTTCCAATGCAGATACTGGAGAGTGGTGTACTACTTTGTCTAATCCCAATCTCCTGCACATTTTAATTGGTTCAATGAAAATACTAGCATGAATAGATTCTGGAGTCATTTATTTACTCTCTAAATTCCCAGGACTCACTTAAATAACTATTAATTGTTCTTTTAAACTAATGGAATAGATACTCCATGTCACATTCCTTTCCGTTTCTCCTGCTCACAACTTTTAAAATGAGCAAGAGTTTTATTCTTCCCATTGACTTAATTTTTCTTAAGGACTTGACTTGCTAACCAAATATTATTGTCCTATAATTCTATAAAAAATTAACTACGAACATCAAGCAAAAATTTCCCTTTAACCATGTGTGAAAGGGTTATGGATTTTCAGATTAATTTTCCGTTTTTTTTCTGTATCTAAACTTTTTTTTTTTTTTTTAATATTTTGTAATTTGGTTCTTATAGTTTTGCAGACAAGCTTACACTTCCAAGAAAAGGAGGCACACAGTTCCTGTACTGATATTTACAGACTTATAAAAGGCAGCATTTTCAGGGCTGTGGTTACATGCACTAGAATGATAAGAAAGTATTTCAGGTTAGCTAGGAGTGGTTTTGCTGAACTAAGCTGTATGGCATGTATGTTTGACTACAACAACAAAACCACAGCTGAAGCAAGTCAGCACTGTTAAATACACATACATGCACAAATATGGCAGAAGCGCATGTTGCTTTGGAAATGAAAATGATTATTTGTAATTTCAAAAGGCAAAAAAATAAGAGGTTATGGGAGATGAGCCTACATTTTAGAGATAAAGGTGCACTGGTTTTGTTATGCTGGGTGTGGTAACGCAGCTGAGCTGATATTGTAAACTTAGGAACACCTCGACGTCTCCATTTACTCACCTGTAACAGCAGGCAGAAGAGCTATGCAATGGGTATTGTTAATGGCTTACTTTTTGAAGAAAGTATGCTTTTTTCCCTGTGTTGTTGCTTTTGTTTTTCTTGCCTACATGATTTCTTTTTTTTCAATTGGCTGGCAATTTCAGCAGAATATTGTTGTTCATCTTGCAACAGTTTTCCCTTAATCAGCTGAATTTATGCAGTGAAAACCAAAAAGGTCTTCTGAAGAGATTAACTGTCCCTTTCATGACTACATAAGGTGTAAACATAACATCCAGCCTTTGTTTTTTTTTAATGTCATTCTTTATTTCACAACAGGGGAATAATATCTGTAGAGAATAGAAAAGATATTCACATCATTTCAATACTTCAGTTTTACGTTATCTGAAGCATTTGCATTTCCATTCCACACAGACTTCAATTTAAGCTATGCAATGCAGATTATTACACATACCTATGTGCAATAATATCCAAGCTCACGAACACAGTGACATCACAAGTGACATTTCATTCTGTCATACTGAGTGACAAGAAAAGGTTTTCAGCATACCAGGGAAAATTATGGGCATCTGATATTTCCGTGTGCCGTTCTACCAGATGAAGAACTAGATGAGGAATACGCACAAGCACAAAATAATCAAGATAGCAGAATATTAATTACAAGCAATGCATGAGAGAAATGCATTAAGCAGCCTTATAGTATGAATTTCAGAAACCATGTAAATTAAATAGTTGGGTTGTATTTTTTTATTACTTTTATTTTGTAAGAAGTATTGACAGATGTTAGTCTTACCAATGGCACTAGAGGTAAAAAACTGCAAACTTACATGGAGGGAAGCACATGCATACAGCATGGCAGAGAACAGACTTTGCTTGGAAATGCAGCTTGTTGAGCTGCACTTAAGCACCTTATGAACGCCATAACTCATCCATACAAAACAATACAGCATATGAAAGGCACGGCTTGTAGGAGAAGGTATAACTTTCATTAAGCTAGCAGATAGCTTAGTTGGAAAAAAAAACAAACAGGCAAGCTTTCAAGCATACAAGCTGGTTTTAAAAACGGAAGTCACAAGCTTCAAGTACAGACTGAGAACATATTTTGCCTCACTTAAGCCCTTCGGAAAAAAGGTTTGCTGTTACAGTTAAGCTGACCTAATGGCTTCTTGGTGCTGGTATGGGAGGTTCTCCTCCTTCCATGTTCCATATTTGTCCGTACTGCTTGCCCTGGCACTTATCTCAGTGAGTTGGTTCAAGGAACTAAAGAGGCAGAAAATGGATTCTTCTTTCCCCTAGAATTATTCTTATGTCAGTTTAGCTTCCTGAACTGGATTACCGGGAGCTCAGAGGAGCATGAGTGCTGGCACAGGGAGGAGGAAGAAATATGCAAGGAAAAGAGAGGTGCAGGACTGCACATTTCAGTGGCTGAGAGCCATTAGATTGGCTTCGCTGCAATGGTAACCCATTGTTAGAGCAGAGTTTTATCAACACGGTTACTAAAACACCGGATGGTGTAATTATTGATTTACTAAAAAATACAATTTAAAAGAAAGAGGGTAAAATGGTGACAATAAGTACAACAAGTTGTTTCTCCAGATCACAGTGAGCATACTTCTCCCATCTCATCATCCCAGCAACTATTTCAGTGGATCTACTCCACTGTGGTTCCACAAGGGGTGAAACCAAACTTCTTGCACCTTTCAGAAACAAAAGAAAACTCTTCACCTCATTAATAAGGCAGATTCAATAACTTTCTTAGTGTGACATCTAGTGTCAGACACTAAGCATGGTTCAGGCAGTGACTGCTACTAATCCAAACACATTACAGATTCTGTGTAGAGTATCACATCTGCCTTGTGGCGCGGACCTTGATCCAAATAATGTCAGATTCAGTTCAAAGACAATAGACGTTTTCTTTAGAATGCAAAAAACCATCGCTAAAACAATCACTGGCTATATGTGCACAGTTAGTTAAAGAGAGATAAGATGCAAATTATATGGGAACTACCTTATTATTAGAAACTAAAATCAGCTATGCTAAACAAATTATAGCCATGCAGTAAAAATGCTAATCTGTTTGGGAGCTCTAAATCAGGGTTTGAAGGATAATGAAACTGAGATCCTTGCAACAACCATTTCAGCTCAGTCTTAAAGAGAAAGGAATGTAAGAAAGAAATTTTTTACAGGAAGAACAATCATTCACTGGAACAACCTTCCCAGGGATGTAGAAGAGTCCCCATTGCTGGAGGTTTTCAAGATGTGACTGGACAAGGTGCTAGATAATCTCATCTAGGTGCCCTTTCCCACTAGATGATCTTTCGAGGTCCTTTCCAACCTGGGCTGTTCTATGATACTATCTGTTAAAAGCCAGACAAGCAGCTATGTCGTACAAAGGTAATGACAGAGCAACAGAAAAATCACATACCGAAGGTGTTGCTGATAAGTCTAATTCCAAGAAAGCAGCTTTACTCACACCATTTGCTGCACTGAAGGAATAAGCAACATTAAAATGGACTGGATCATGGCAAACTTATTTTCTGATGTAGAATAGGAGATGAAGTGTTAGTTGAACTGCTCAGATATTACATGGAGTAACTTGAAAGGGAATAATAAATATTTAATAAAAAGAAGAAAGCTTATAGAAACTCCCAATAGCTTTAATTTTTTTTTCTCTCTCTGTCTCTTGCTAGGAATTATCATACTGAAACAGATATATGGTATACACAGTCCCACATCCTGTCTATGATACTGACAGACAGTAAATACTTCACAGGATCAAGCATGAATTTCCATAACAAACAACTAGGAAATACGCCCTCTGTATCAGGAATATAAATTATTACCTGCTGCATTGATTTCCTGGAACAAATCTAAGATTATCTATGTGGTCTTCCAAGTTACCTTGGGTTCAGTGAACATGGAAGAATGTACAGAAATAAGATTTCTGCTTAATTCAAAGTCTATTTTACTTAATAATTCACAGAGAAAAGTTAGATCCAAAATTATTAGATAGTAATATGGGAACTCAACCCTACCCTGACTCCAGGGTCAGGAAGTCTAAGTTGTAGATTCCAGGAAATGGGAAGAGAAAACAGGGGAAGTGCTGCTTTACATACATCTGGTTTTAGGCTCTTTCCCAGTTGCTCTTGGTCACTGCCAGAACGTAGATAGTAGATGGGTCTTCAGTGTGACACAGTGCAACCATTCTCATGTAAAATTAAAATTATTTTTAAATTTTCTTTTTCCTTTTCTGCATGTGGATGCTCCTTTGCCTAGGCAACTTGACCTGTTCTAACTGTGCTCATTTTTAAATAATAATAATTCTAAAAATATATATACATGGTGATGATACACCTATTGAAAATAGACAACATCACACAATGTTATCAAGTCAGGCTGCCTAGACAACAAACTTGTTCGCATATTTACACTCTGTGAAGATAGTTATGATGCTGATACAGTCAGATGGTATGTTAAGAAGCCAGTATCAATTAAGCATGAATTTTTAATGTATATGAACCAAGATGTTATATGGCCTACATAAAAATGAGATCACACAATTTAAAAGTCCATGGAAATCCACAGAGATACAATGCTAGCAGCAGGTTTTATAGACAAAAGCAACAAACAGCTGTAAAAAGGTATGTCTTGTTTACTTATTAACAGTAAGAAGGGATACAACACACATTCTTGTTTGTCTCCCAAACTTTTTCCAATCATTTTCAGGCAAGCTTACGTCCGTTGGGCAAGAAAATATCTATGGCCATACTGCCCCACAGAAAATGTATACGCTTTGTGACACTAAACTGATTGCTCAATGATGCCAAGATTTCTAAGCAATAGAAGACTGTGAGTGAGATTGCCACTGCAAGCCTGCAAGAACAGTAACTGTTTGGTAACAAATAATCTTATTACTCACAAACAACATTAGAATGTCATTTGATAGAATACTATTTATTGCAAAAGCTAAACAGAATATAAATACAGCTATCTTATAGGCAAAAACTGAATGACCTGAAAGAGCTCTGTTCCAAGAAACCCACAGCTGCAACTACAAAAATGAACTGAAGAATTCATTTTGCGTTACAGAATGCATTACAATTCCAACTGATCAACAGTAAAATTACTTTTATGCATACAAATTTTCTTCTTTAGTTATTTACGCTAAGCCAAATTCTTTTCAGAATGCTGTTGTTATGATGGTCTGAGAATGTAAGAGAGGCAAGGCTCGTGGAAGTCTGTGAAAGCAGTACCCTTTATTAGACCTACTAATAGTGCTGGAAAAAAAGTTTTCGCACAGAGGCCCTTCTTCAAGTCTGAAAAAGAAGCGCTAAACTTTAAAATTAAGTACAAGTTGAGAACACTTACGCAGTTCCACAGCTAGTTAAGCTGCCCTTGTCCCCATCGGCATGTTCTGCGTGTTCCCATCATTTCCCATTCGGTAGCATTTGGGTGATCAAACGGTGAGACAGATTAGGGAATTTACAAACTGATGCAGCTGAAGATCCAGCTCTTACTTCATTTGTACTTTTCAAAATCAGTCCCATAAACCAGCTCCCCACATCAGTACGTGAAGGCTACTGTTAGCATAAGAGAAGGAAGAAATACACTGCTGGGGCAGGGCAGGCCTGCTCCCTTCAGCAGCAACCTTCACTTATGTCAATTTAGAAATCCATTCTGAGTTTAATTAGGTATGTTAATTGGTTGGACTGTCTGAAAGAAAAGGTGGTTACGAACTCTTGAGTGTGGGTGTTACTGAAAAAAAAGAGAGGATAGGAGAAGTTCCCTCCTTCTCTGGGAAACAGACAGAAATAATGTATTGCCACGGAACAGAGGAAGATAAGGAGGAGAATTATTTAGCCTTATATGGGATCATAAAACCAACATCTCTGTTGAATCTGTTATTTTTAGTAACTAGCAATTGATTTTAACTCCTAGGTTCATCTTTTGAAGGTGTTTTGTGGATCCTTTATGAGAACTGATTAGTTAACAGCTTAGTAGCTATTTTGTGAGAAATGATTTCCCACTGGTAACTAGGTATTTGCATGCTTCGCTTTTTGTCTGTGAGTTTTCGATGTGTTTCGATTAAGTTTTACCTAAAGTCTTCACAAGGACGTTTTGTACTAACATACTATCAGAAATAAGAGTATAGGAAGAGGGAGTACAGGGTCCATGTTTCAATATGTTGTTCTACTCTCTGAAGTCTGGTGTGATAGCTTAACAGTTTCACTGGGTATCAATGAAAGCTGGAATGATTTACAAGAAGTGAATTCATATTGTATAGACAGAAGTCATGGTGTATAAACCACAAACATGCATGTGCACGAATCTGGGTTGGAGTGCTTTGACTTCAAAAACCATAAGCCTTTGGCTGATAGTAATTGTATCAGATTATGTATCCTTTCTGTGAAGAAGCCCAATGAGGTAATTCACTAATGTTACAAACAAGCCTATTACCTTGCCCATAATCTGACCCGAAAAAATATTTATGTGTTTTGACAGTTTAGGAAGGTCCTTCTTATTTTTAAAAAAAAATCATGCTTGCCAAACATATCAGGACCAAACTGTCTATGAATCTTTAAGATACAACATTACTGTATCTAATGACACATTAAAATTATGATTTATTTCCACGTACTTTACTGATTGAACACTTACCCACTGTGGCAGAAGCTGATGACAGGAGAGACTTCCCCCAGGTACCCCAAGCTCCCCATCTACTTGCTTTAGATGAGGAGTCTGTGGCCTATAAGAACAAAAATATTACTCCACTGTCTAAAATTTATGTTATCCAAAGGCAGGAAGAAACACAAAGAACTTGTCAGGCAACAACATTCAGCATGTAATAAATGACAATACGAGTAAAAATGGTTGTGCCACTACTTACAAGGGTATACAATCTGAAAATAGGCACTTTGTAATATAGTACTTGGCTTTACTAATCATTGTGATGCCTTCTGAAGAATGATTTTCCAGAGACAGAACATACAGAGAAATAGCCCAGAATGGTGACTGACAAAAGCTTTACCACCAGCTCCTCTGGCAGATGCTTAAACTTTTGTGCAAAGTAGTCCTCACATGAAACGTAGCATTCTTATGGCACTGTAGGGTTGTTACTGTTCTCACCTTTCTTCCCCCAGGAGGAAACCAAGGTCATCAACCTCACTCTATGTCTGTGAAACTCATCATTTGGCTGTCTCAATACCAAGTCAATACCAGAAGGCTAATTTGAACAGTCTTCTGTAGTGGATTAAATTAACCTTGCAGGCTTTGACTGAAAGGCTCCATAATGGGTTCTGCAGGCTCTACTGCAGAATGTAAGTTCTAGCTGAAGAATTGTAACATCTGGTCAGGAAGGTGCTAATACCGGTGCACACATCTGTGCAGTGAACACAGGACCACCGCTTCAATGTGAAACAAGAGCGTCCATATGGAGAATTAGTTAAGAATTTGGTGTCATACTAAACTAAATTTCACATATAGTATCCCTGGGCAGACATGCCCTTCCCTAGCCTTATTATAATGACTGATTTATATTGCCTTTATGTTCACAGTTTGGTCACTAAGGCCAGATTTTTAATGGTCTTTTCATCCCTAAAAGTGCAACAGATTTTTAATGGGATCCTAAATGCTTACGGCCATTGCTAGATTATGTGGAGTTCAAGCTTCTGTGCATAAGAAAGCAGAATGGGAAGCTTAGTTCAGATCACCTATTCCTGAAGGCACCTGAAACTCCAGAGATGTCTTTACAGGTGTCCTAATACTTCTTCAGGCACCTGATCCTATAAAGCCATACAAGTTTATTAAGGCTACTGTTAGGGAGAGGCAGGAACCCGTCTCCTTCCTGAATTCTACCGGGAGCCAGAGTTAGACTTCTCTGCCTGAGTGTCCTCAGAGGTGTAACCCAGTAGATGTGCACAGGGAACTCCTAACAACTGAGTTCAATAAAAACAGAGCCAGAGGAGGTGCTGCCCACCTTTTACATTAATGTGTGGTATTAAGTGATTATCAGTATTCCGTATTTAAATTGTATTAAGAAACTGTTGTCTCAAGAAAGTTTCCAGTAACGTATCATCCCTACACAGTCAACTCAAAACCAAAAGCTGAAGTATCCCAAGATAGTTCTGCATTGTGCAGTGTACAGATCCCCTGTTACCTCTTCTAGGCAGGTCCTTCTCACTGGTGGAGGGAAGAAAACAATGTGGTTTAACCTTTTCCAATTTGTGGATGCCTGAAAATTTTTCGGTGGAGATGAGAACATCTTCAGCTATGTCACGTGTATTGGATTTAGATGCTGTGTAGACCGTAAAAAAGCCCTGTTTTTCTTAGTTTTCTTTTATTAACTTCTTGCAATTACTCATAGGACTCCCAAAGATCTGCGGATCACAAATCAAACACTACTGGCCTAGAACAAATCAAAACTACTGGCTGTTTCACCAAGCCTTGTGAAACATACACTGTTTTTGTAAAGTCAATGACTTGAAAATTAGCAAGTCCAAGATTCAGTGCTGCATATGCAGCTTCAATTCTGTCCTCTTCTAGGTTCATTCTGTGAACTGAATGGAGCAGATTTGTACAGAAAGCCAGATAACAAAACCATGGGAGTATTATATCTACACAAAATGGACTAGATTATTAATAAGATTTAGGCTCTGGTATAGTTTTATTGCAACGAGGCTAGAAAGACCAAATTAGTATCATACAGGCAAAGTGAAATTCAACTGTTCCTGGTTTCCAAAAGCTTGATGTTACAATTTAGCTTATTTTATTCCCATGCAGGTTCTCTGTATCTAACTCCCTAGGCTTTTGTGAAAAACAGTATGTACATTGTACAAAATTCTGTCCTTACAAAGCAGGGAGGGGAGGGCTTTTATGGAAAAGAAAGTATTACTTACCGGACTGCTTTGTTCATGCAGTGTTTCTTCAGGTTCAGGTTCTGCATCAAGGCTTACGGTCTCATTGCACTCAGTGGGCATGTCTTCAGTTGCCTCTCCATTGGAAGGCAGGCTTTCAATTATTTTTTCAGTCAAAGGGTTTTCGTTAATAAATATGTCTCCTTCCTGTCCTTTACTGGCACTCTGAGTGGCCTGTCCATGTTCATCATGTGAAGACTCATGCAAGATCTCAGCTTCCACGGGGTGTGATACTGACTTGTTAGGCAATACCTCATTGCTGGGCACTTCCATTACTTCAGGTTTTGCTTCAGATGGGATGCCATCACATATGTCTTCAGACATTTTCAATTCTGAATGTAGAAAATAAATTAAGGCTTTTAGGTTCCAGAAACATTTGAATGACTATAAAACATGCAGTGTTTACCATAAGCTATTGCTGAAAAACAACACAGCCTTGATGTAAGGCCTCCTGAAGCATGGAGCCCTGTGGCACATGCATCATGCCAGCACTGGTATCACAATGATATTCTGAATACTCTATTCACTTTGCAGGATAGCACTCAAGTACGAAGAGCAGCATTACTGTTTTCCAAAACATGGTTTGGTGAGGGAGAAAGGATGTTCATTTGTCTAGAGAAGTCAAATATAAGAGCTTAATTCCTATGTTCCCTATTAGATGTGTATGAAAGACCACTGAAGAACAGGATAATCTGAGCTGCAATAGCCAAGCAGCTCTTGCTCTCCTTCTCATCATTTCCACATACACAGGCTCCTATAGCCTAATTTGAGAATATGACAGACCATGGTCCCTGCAGCCATTTCATAGACAGGAAACATTCACTGCTCACACCGTTTCTGCATCACTTTTCTCAAAGGCTTACTGTTTGGAGAGTGCCACATTTCTCACCTGTTCCTAGAAGTCCAGATATCGGTTCTGGAATTAAACTGTGTGATTAAACTTCAATTCTGAAGCCAAGGTAAGCTTGCATGAGGTACAGTTACTGGGTTTTTTTTTGTAAGTTACAAACGCTTTTTCTGTTATTTACTCCCTATCTTCCAATGCAACTTTCTTTTTCTAAGTATTTTCCACCACTGCGCAGTCATCAGGCTGAGGATCCAGGAAGAGAAAGAAATGGCCATTGAGCGAGTTCTGCAGCTGATTAAGGAGCGGCACTAGCAGAGTCCAAAAGGACTACTGTAGAGTGGTTACTACCACTTACTCATTGGCAACAACAGTATGCTTGGCACTCTACTCAGAAGACAACCCTTGACAGAGAGTTGTAATTGCAAGCTCTTGACTATATGCAGAGTTGCATGGCATAAAATAAACTCAGAGAGTCCTCTCTGTAGATGTCGCCTTTTCATTGACTCTCAACTAAATATGGTTCAAAGCTTTGTATTTTTTAGGAAGGATCGAAGTTCTAAAAAAGACTGAAGAGCAGAAGAAAAAAAAGGCAAAAAGCAAAATGTAACTGGGATTTAGAAGAAGCCTGCCTAAGAAACATGTATTTAAATTAGTATATTTTATTAAAGTCTACAAAATCATGTACATTTGTGGCTTTAGCAGCCTGTTTACCTCACTTGAATGTAGATCAGCTGTTTGAACAGTTCCAAGAGTAGCACTGGGATCAGTGAACAAGAAACATAAATAAATAAGTACTTGGTGCCACTTATATTACTTCAGTATACTAAGTATATATACTTTACACTGTAACTTAATTAGAAAACATGCATTTACCAGTCAGAATCTTGACATCTGCCACAAGTATTTGCAGTTTTCTATTACAAATATAGCAAATACTATAAAACGCTTTAGTGTAGGTAGATATTGCCATTGATTTAACATCACTGTGTGATGGGCTGCACCACCTTAAGAAAATTTTTGTATTTGCAAACCAAATTCCACCATCAGATATGAGGATCCTCTTCTAAAACCTGTAATATCTATACATACATGCACCATAATTTTGCACGGGGATTAGATCTGAATAAAAAAACGCCCAACACCAGTACAATTTGTAAAGCATCACCCATAGACACGCACATGAATTTTTGTAGGACTGGGTCATCTTTGGGGCCCACTCAGGCCAAGGTCCCTGCAGTTGTCTGCTAAACCTTCCTCACGGGAGTAAAGCACGTAGCAGGGAACTACCACGTCTGTCAGAAACCACAAGCCGTGCTTGACGCCGGGGTAAGGCGTCATTCAAGCTGTCATCCGTGAGACTATACTGATCTAAATCACTCGGACAACTCCGCCCAAAGGAAATTACTCTCTACAGATAGTTCATGAGGGAGATGCCAAGGCCAGCTCCGGACCGGGCGGCAGGCGAGC